>NW_027512953.1:0-300000 GCF_048772815.1 Callospermophilus lateralis
AAATTCCTTGCCAGCTTACTCCCATGCTGTCTAGTGGAAGGACTTCTGAAAGGTGACCTTGCTCAAGGACCAGGGCAGGATCCGTGTTTAGGGTGTTCTCCCTTTAGAATAGGGTGGTTTAGCATAATAGGAGATTAGGGTGTTCCCCCTTTAGAATAGGGCAGTTTAGCATAATAGGAGATTAGGGTGTTCCCCCTTTAGAATAGGGCGTATCCTGCTGCTGAGTTCCTCTTGAGTTCTTAGGGTCAGACAATATATTTTGGGAGACAGAAGCCCATGTGGAGTGGATTTGGGCAGAGAGTGGATTTGGGAGAGAGTGGATTTGGGCAGAGAACGTGGATTCCCCCAGAGTGTGTTTGTAGATGGCCGGTGTGAGTTCGGGAATAAAGAATTGCTGTTTGAATCTACAAGCTGTGTGGAGACTCATGATTTGTGCCCAGCCAGAGACTGCGACTGTGGCAATTTACTAAGCCCTAACACTATTTTTGTCCCATATATGTGTTATGCTTAGCAACTCTTAAGATACCATTTTACTTGGGCAGATATAAAATTTTATTGAAATTTAACCATTAGAATAAATATAGTTTAATGCTGAAGATAAGTTTTCCAAACTCATAGTTTTCATATTTTATATTTTATGTTCTAGTTTGATAAAATGAAAATAATTAAAGAGTACATAAAGTTTTGCATCATAAAAATATTTTTCTGTTCAGCAAATGACTTCTCTATTTACTTCCATAATAAAGTCACACAGTTATGTCACAACTTTAAGCTTTGTAATTTTGGTGATAAGTATCTGTAAGTGTATTAAAGTGGGAACTTTTAATTAAAGTCATTTCTAGTAGATAGAATAGGAAATAAAAAGCTTTAAAAATAGGGAAACATGAATTGCTAGATTATAAAGAGAACATATCCATTTCTATAGATTGACTTCTTTGTAAAATTTCCATTTTCTAAAAAGCTTTACACCCAAACATTTACTTCAAAGCAACAATAAAGTTATTATATAAATATAGCCAAAATCTCGAAGTATATTTCTATATTAAAATTGAGAGTGCACAGTTCACTTGACTTTTATTTCATCATCCTTTGAACATTTAGTATTGTTTGTTGCCTTTGAGCCAAAATTATGGAAAAAAACCCAAAATAATAAATATAACATATACCCTTAAGGTAATATTCCATTATTACCAACAATGATAGCTTTTTGTCAACATTGAACTATGCTATCAATTGAAATCTTTCCTCAAGATCTCAATATCTGGTCCATGAAGTATTTCTTGAACCACAGATCAGTTTTTACATATACATAGTTTTTTTTAGATCACTAATTTTTATAAATTTTAGGTGTTTTTTCACAGTAAAAGATCAACAAAATGAGTATTTTGTAGTTCTTTCTATTTGGGCATGCAATTTAAGCATGGTCACATAAATTATGAAAAGCTGTATATCTCTGGGTCAAATTTCAGATTTTATTATATAAGTACAACATGTATAACACTCAAATATTGGATAATACTGCTAGGATAAAACAAGAACATATGTCATCATTATATTTTGTGTTTTTTAATGAAATAATTTCCTCATAACTTTCTATAATTTTGAAAAGATTTTATAACATTGGTGCTAATATATAATTTACTTCTCTTCCTAACAAGTACAAATAACCAAGTTTTTCCATATTCAAAATTTACATTCATTGAGTCATAAAACAAAACTTCACCTTTTTAAAATGTTTTGAATTCATAAATTTATGTATTGTGAAATGTTATTTTAGAAGACATAGGCTAAATTTACTCAAAATAGCAAGTGTATATCTTTGTGATAAACCTCTTAAGCAAAAAAAACCTAGAATCTTTAAAATGATATTAATAACTTTTGTTTCATGAATTAATATTGCATGTTAAGTGTTAATACTGACACAATTTGTGAAATATGGTTCTAAGGTGAATGTATGATATAGAAAATATATTTTTAAAGAAATATTAAATTGCAGTCAGATAACAAAGACTCTGAATATTTGAATCATAAGCAACTTTTTCCAGGTCTCTAACAACTGATCCTGATGGAATATCTAACCTAGGCAGATCTCTGCAATAACACAGGACTTTCTTTATTTCTTGCTCTCAGTCAAAGGCTGGTGTGTATTCTCAGGAGAGGAGGACTGCACAAATTTTCACATGTCTAGCTCCACATGATAGAGTTACTATTTTAGATAGGAGAAGTTGTGAGGTCTGATCTTTGTATCTCTACCAAGAAAATAAACCCTTCCCCTGGTGAGACAAGCTAACAGCAATCAGCCCCAGTCTCTATCCCATCAAAAGGCAGTTCCCATTTAAAGGGAGATAAACCGGGAAGAACAGGGGAACAGTTCTAACCCACCACTGTGCTTACAAAGCCAGTGTATCATTGCATGAGAAGTGGGTTATGTCTCCATTAGCAGATCATGCAGCGGTATCATGATCTTGCCCAGTGAGAAAGTAAAGATGTATTATGGTCTTTATTTTTGTGCCTCTTCCCAAATCAAATGTTGAAGTTCTAACCCTCAATTTGACTTTATTTGAAGATAGGCTTGTGAGGAGGTGATAAACAATTAAATTAGGTCATAAGCATAGGGACCTAATCTGATCAGGCCTTTATAAGACGTAAATTCATCAGAGTGCCTGCTTTTTTCCTCTCCTTGTTATGTGAGGAAAGGTAAGAAGACAACTTTCTGAAAAATAAAAAGGGAGCCCTTGCCAGATTCTGAATTGGATATTGCCTTGAGCTTGGATTTCCCAGCATCAGAAGAGATACATTATTTCCAATGTTCAAATTTCAACAAAAATGTCAGGAAACAGGAAAAATGGGGTAAATTCATGAAATAATATAAAATTAAGTATTAATTTAATGAAAGAATGTAAAAGAAACTGAAGGGATCAAGATGGTAGACTTAGTAGACAAAAATTTCATAGCAGTTATTATAAACACACTCAAAGAACTAGAAGAAACAATCCTGTAAGTAAAGTATAATGATAATATCTCCTGTGAGGAAAATACAAATATTCAACTAATCTTCAAAAATTATGATTCTGGAATTGAAAAGAACAATGTATGAAATAAAAAAAATTATTGCAGGGTCTCAGTGGATTTAAACTGGCAAAAGATTCAGCATATTTGAATACTGACCAACTAAGAATATAAATTTTTGAATAATGAAAAGAAAAAGAAGAATAGGTAGGACACTCTTTAGTGTACCAATATATGCAGCCAGAATGTATCAGGGCTTAGGATAGAGTAGAAAAATATTCAATGAAGTAATGACTGGAAATTATCAAATGTGATAAAATAGACTAAGCCAGCATCAGAAGAGACACATTATTTCCAATGTTCATAGGTCATCAGACTTCAAGAAGAATAATTGAAAGGAAATATATTCAGGATATATATCCAGGCATATAATAGTAAAAATGTCTAAGAAAACAGATAATGAAAACAACTCCATTAGAATAGAGGAAAAAGATGGAAAGGGAGAGAGGAGGGGAAGACATGGGGAAGTACAGGGGAACAAAATCTATCAAATATGCTGTGTCCATATATGAATATCCCACAATGAATTCTGATAATATACATTTATATAATTATAACACACTAATTAAAATAATAAAAACAATGATAAAAAGGAGATCAGTAAATTAGGGCAAATGATTCAGGGGAAGTGGGAGGGAAGACAAAGCTAAATTAAAGGAGAATGAGAGCTGGGTGCAGTGGTGCATGCCTGTAATCCCAGCTGCTTGGGAAACTGAGAGGAGGATTGGGAGTTCAAAGCCAGCCTCAGTAAGAGTGAGGCACTAAGCAACTCAGTGAGACACTGTCTCTAAATAAAATACAAAATAGTTCTGGGGAAGTGCCCCTGAATTCAATCCCTGGTACCAAAAATAAATAAATAAATAAAAAAGTGGGCAAGAGATTGATCAAATTAGGTTCTGTGCATGTACAAATGTGGCAGAATGAATCACATTGTCATATATAACCATAATATACCAATAAAAATAACCTGAAAGAAGAGGAAAACAATTCAAAAAAATAAAAGGGAATCCAAAAAAAAAAAAAAAAGTTCTCAACCAAAAATATTACTGCAAATTAAACTACCTTTCCAAATGTATGGTAATATAAAGATTTCCCACAAAGTCAAATCAAAGTGGAAGTTTGTTGTTGTTGTTGTTTTAATTCCTGTTGTTTTTTTACCCTAGTAATCACACCTTAGACGAACTACTAAAGGCATTACTCTAAGCTAAACAAAAGTGACCCCAAACAATAATTCAAATCCACATGAAAAACAAGGAATACCATAACCGTATTTGTAGAAATAAAAATAAAATGTGGTAACATGTTTCTTGTTTAATTATATTAATTGATTTAAAAACAGTAGTCAAAAAATGTGCATGTAATTTTACCAATGGGTGTCTTAGTCTATTCAAGCTGTTAAAACAAAGCACCTGAAACTGACTAATTAAAAAAAAAAACACATAAATTTATTTCCTCATAGTTCTGAAAGCTGAGAAGTCCAAGAGTAGAAAGGAGTGCCCAAGGCCTCTGCCTCTGAGGTGGTCTCCAGAGCTGCACCCTCTGGAGGGAAGAGTACTCTGAAGGAGGGAACTCAGGGCAAAGGGGCTGAGCCAGGTACTTGCACCAATTTTCCAAGACATCAATCCACTTTATTGGTGGTGTCCTAATGATTTAATCACTTCCTAAAAGACTCCACTTCTTTTTATACCAAGTCTCAACTTCAATTTTAGAGAGCACAGATTTAAACCACAGAAATGAGCATATAACCCACAGGGAAAAAAAAAGATCTATTTTAGTAGAACACAGGAGATGAGTAAGGGCAAATGTGAAAAAGAAGCAAGAAAATTAAACTAAATGATAACCTGAATACACAAAAAAATCTAAGACACCTAGAAATAATAAATAAAATGTTAGTATAACAAAAATTTATAAGTACACTTGAATTTCCTCTTTTGGTTCTTTTAAAAGATATAAAATTCTATGAAGAAATAATTACATAATTGTATTACTGGCTTTATTATATATATGTGTGTGTATATATATAAAACATATATAGGTAAAATATTTGTGTTAATATTAGCGCAAAAGTGAAGAATAGAACTATATTGAAAAAAATATTTCTATTATCACACTGGAATTGATTTATTATAATTAGGAAAGAAATTCTGTTGTTAGGATTTAAAAGATAAATTATAAAATAACCACCAAATCATAAGTCCAAAAATACAATAAAATAATTAAAGGAATTTAAATGTTATTACAAAAGTAACTCAATTAATACAAAATTGAAAAGAAAATTGAAATAGAGGAACAAGCAGCCATGAGACAAAAACAAAAATGTAAACTGAAAGACACAATTCAATTATATAAAAATAACATTAAATATTTAAACAATTCAATTAGAAGGCAGAGATTTTAAAACTAGATTCAAAAACAAGATATAACTATGTACTATCTAAAAGAGAGAAACAGCTTGGAAAATAAAGGATGTAGAAAGTTGTGTCAAGGGGAAATTACCTATGAGAAATTTGATGTGGCTCTTCTAATATCAGACAAATACATTTTTTAAACAGATATGTTATGATGGTAAATAGATTTTATAATTATAAACATGTCAATAAGTCAAAATGCATAAATTTAGGATACTATGCGTTTTTATTAAATGACTTTGACATACATGATGCAATACCTAACAGAACTGAAGTAAAAAATGTGAAATTCTATAATTCATATTGAGAGATTTCAATAACTTACATACTTACATGGTTGACTCTTGATACTAATTATTGGAGCAAAATTTTCAGATAGATCAGATTACCACTACAGGAAACCATATTGATTCAGAAGTTATTTTTTCATTATAAATTTATGACATAAAGCACACCTATGAGCTTCAAACAGCTATGAAATGAAAAACATTCTCATCATTATAGAAATGATATTAAACTGAAAGTGAATTTCCAGAATTTATAATTCTCAGACTTAGGATTTCTTATAATGTAACATCAACAATGGGATAGAATAAGAGAAAACAAAAATATGGTAGTAAAGAATTATCAAGCAGTACCCTGAGTATAAGTTACCAACTTTGATTTTATTAGTTAGAAAAAAAATAATGGAAGGTAGTGTAAATGTATAAAAAATATTGTTTAGAAAAGATCTGAGTTTCATATAATTTCAGGCAGTAATTCCCAAATGTGTACTAAATATCTCATTGCATTAACAGTTTCTACAGCTTTGAATAAATCAGGATTATATAGAAAAGCACAAAATAGAGTCATTAAAATAATTACATGATCATGTGACATGGTGGCACACACCTATAATCCCAGTGACTCAGGAGGCTGAGGCAGTAGAGTCACAAGTTCAAAATAGCCTCCACAGCTTAGTGAGGCCTTAAGCAACTTAGTGAGACCCTCTCTCCAAATCAAAGAATAAATAAATAAATAATAAAAAGGGCTAGGAATGCGGTTCATTGTGTGAAGCCATTTGTGAAATACATGAGTGGCATGAAGCCAGGTAGATTTAGGTTTGGCCTTGGGAAATATCCATGGCTCCCCTATGGCAATAGATTTCCCAATGCATATGACCTTGATCTCCACTCTGCTAGGAAGATTCCCCATAGTAGCTCTGGGGATGGGAATGACCTATTAGAAACCTACTAGCCCACATTTAACTTTTTTTGGTGAAGAACATTCTACAGAAGGTCTTTGATGTTTCCTGATTATAAGTAAAACAGGCACGGGTTCCATTTGCTTGCCCGTTCTGCCCCCGGATCCCCGCTTTTGAAACTACTTTTTGTGTTCTGTGGTATTTCTTTGTCCTTCTATTTTCCTTAGCTTTTATTTCTCACCAAGGGGAACCCAATTTCCACTGTTGTGCAGGATGAGGGAGAGAGTTCAGTGGTTAAGCACCTTTGGTTTCAATTTCTGGTACAATTTTAATAACAATAATAAATATTATTATTATAATAAAAAAGTGCAAAATATGTAGTAAGAATAAGAAGGTGATATCAGATTATTAAATTATAAAATAATAATGGTAGAATTGTTATACTCGTATTCGGGACCCCCAAAAGACCACCAGAGACCAAGATCGATGTAAGCAGCAAAGAGGTGTTTATTGTGAGCTAGCTCGGTCCTCCGTGTGCACACAGCAACTAGTGACCTGGTGACCCTGAGAGGCCCTGAGCCCAGGGTTTGCAGCAGTTTTATACATTCTTTAGAGAAGGCAGGGCACCCACATACATCATAGCATCTCTTAGCAAATCATCACACAACAATCAAACAACAACTCTAAAACATGATGAGCATATCAAGTGGCAGGAAAGAATCTGGAAAGAATTATTGGTTAGTTTAGGGGTTGATGCACTTAAAATTGATTGATTTAAACCATGAGGATGTCACAAGGGGGGTACCTGCCAAGCTGCAGGGCTTCTAGTTTAGATATTGGTCAACACACCTAGGTTGGGGCCATCTGGAATTTCAGATATTTCGATATCTTGGCCTATCTTAGGTGATCACCATCTGCAGCTTTTCTGAGAACTGTTTCCACAGAGCTTTTCTGAGGTATTTTCCTGAGTTTAGGACTGCAGTAGGTCAGAGGTTAAGTTTCAGAGCAAAATGAGGTCCCAAGTAAAATGAGGTTGCTTAGGTCTTTCAGAATATTTTCTCTTCAGAAAAGTTGAAACTATATGCAAACCTGAGATTGTGGATCTGTGCATGGTTAGTATTGATGTTATTATTGCTTTTGCTCTAAGGGAAAAAAAATAGCAGCTGCAGCAGCAACTATAGTAAAAAAAGAAACCTAAAAAAATGAACACATTTTGTTGAAAAAATAATGCTGTCAGCTGGTACGTTATACCACCAGCATTTGCATATTTCCTTTGTTCCTCCCTAAATTTTCTGGTGCTTGAACTTGTTCAACAAAGTGAGACTCTGAGACTAGAACAGCATCATTTCACCCAACTCTGTGTCTTCCTTTTTTGACATAAGGCCCTCAGTCTAATAAAGCAAACTTCAGAAAATAGCATTTCTCAAAAAAAAAAGAAAGAAAGAAAGAAAGAAAGAAAAAAGAAAAAGAAAAGAAAGACAATTATTTGAGGGACTTTTCTCAGTTTGCCCAAGTACCATGCAGGATGCATAGAAGGGTTTCATTTCACAGAATGGAAATATTAAAACTTTGGAATTCAATTTCTGTGAATCCCTACTGAAGAAATTCTTTGCCTCTAGGTGATGCTTATAACTTCTTTCAAATAGTGCTCTATACTCATATGGATATTGATCCTGAACATTGGGGCTGGTGGATTAGTGAAGAAGACTCTGAAATTAACTCTTCAACTTCCATCTTGTTTGTTTCTTACTATGTATAAATGGAAGGAGACAAACATATTTCTTTGTTCTATTTTTTTATTTTCTTCTCTTTCTCCTTCTTCAGATTGAAAATTTCTTCTATTTCATATTTTCTTGTCTCTGCCCTGAAAGGTGAGTTTCAGATGGACAGCAAGCTAGTGGCAATGGCTGCCTTTGTACATTTTAAAGAAACTCTGTGGTACTGAGTAGACCTCACTCTTGGTCAGAGAATTTTAATATTAAGTTGATATTTACAACATATTAACACTGTAAAGCAACTACTTTAACATAATCCTGAAGTACTCTGCTGCATTTTCTAAACCAAACTGTATATCTGTATAAAAGTATTTCCATGAGGAATTCAGGAGGTTGAGGCAGGAGGATCAGAAGTTCAAAAGTTCAAAGATAGCCTCAGAAACTGAGCTATGTCTTGGTCAACTGAAAATGACCTTGTTTTGAAAAATAAATAAATAAATAAACAGACAAATAAATAAATAAATAAATAATAGCGTTCAGGTTACAGCCCAGTGATAAAGTACTCGTGGTTTCAATCCCCAGTACTAATAAATTAATAAATAAATAAAATTCACATGGACATGAGAGAGGGGACTCAAAGTCAAGTTTATTTTTAAATAAATCATATTTTTAAAATATTTCAAAGAAATACAGGATCTTGACAAGTTTTTAATTCTCTTCAAGTTTTGTTTTCTCATCAGTAAAATATCAAAAAAGACTTACATTTTCCCAGTACTTTAATCAAAATTTTAATATTTTTAAGAAGGGCATTATAAGTTTCCAAATCACTTTAAGAAACATTCTCATTTTCTTTAAACTTCTCACTAAAGTAGAAAGTTTCCTCTTAAGCATGCTTGAACATTCACTGTCATTTTATTTGGAGAAACCACCAGTAATTAGTTCAGATTTGGAATTCATTGTCACAGCTTGTACTTTCTAAGCTCTTACCCATATGAACTGCACTCATTTCCTTTGCACAGCTTGACCTTTTCTAATTAATGCACAGGATTGCTTAACTGCAACTTGCATTGATGTGCTGTGCCTATCAGGAACTGAAAAAGTTCTAGGTCTGTAAGTTTCCAATGCACTTGCATTGAAAAAAATGGATCTTTAAAGTTTTAGTTTGTTGGAGAGTCCTCAAATTATTTTGGTTTATGATTTCCTGTTTTCAGAAGTGAATAAGATCTATTCTGTTTCTCAACACTTTTGTTTTCTTAAATCAATATAAGTGATTTTGTTATTTAAAATTAGTCTTGGGGCAGGGGATGTGGCTCAAGTGGTAGCGTGCTCTCCTGGCATGTGTGCGGCCCGGGTTCGATCCTCAGCACCACATACAAAGAGTTGTGTCTGCTGAAAACCAAAAACATAAAAAATAAATATCAAAAAGAACAGAATAGAGTTTAAAAAAAATAAATAAAAATAAAATTAGTCTTCCCAAACTGTGGATGCAATCATTGTTTGCAAACAGATCAGAATAATGGATTTTTTAAAAATTTAAGCTGAAATGATTAAAAATTATTGAGATCTTATGAAATAATAGAAAATAATGATTTAAAGCAACGTGCAAGAAATATACTTTCTTTTTTCCTTCTTCTTTTCATTATCCTAAGTCTAGAACACTTCTTATCTCTTATGAGGTCTCCACATTGTCACAAAAGATAAGATAGAAAATGATGGAAAGCTCAAAAACACATTGTCAATTATAACCACTGCATAAATTCAGGCATTTGGGGTCAGTTCACAAGTTAGTTTTGTGGCAAGCTCCTAAAGCAACTAGAAAAAATAAACTGAAACCCTTTCACCTGGTGTGGCTGGTATTTTCATCAAGGCCTTTTGGCATCCCTCTAGAGTTCACATCAAATTAATTAAGAACATAAAATAAGCAGAACTCAAAAAGTTGGCAAGTACCTTTTTTCCTCCCTCCATCCTCACATTACTAATCACGATTACAATGAATGACCCAAGAAAATGTATCAATGTTAACCTATAACTTCCATTATTTTCTGGCATATCCAAGTATGTACTTTCAATTTAAGAAACAATTTAATGAATTAATCTCTCTTAAGGGGGAAAAAGCTTCAGGTTGTAATACTAAGTTGTTGAAGGCTGACACTTAACTTGCCCTTTCCTTAGAAAAATATCCAAAGCTAGGAGAGCAATGCCCTGAGAGTCAGTAAGGTAATTGCTTGCTGTTTTAGATGAACTCAGCAAATTTGAGAACAGGAACATTAGTACCATAAATCTTCGAAGAAGAGGAAGCTAAAATTTCTATACAATATCTGATCCCTTTCCAATGAAAGAAAATGATAATGGCTCCTTGGTTGGAGGAATAAGTGCAAAACCGACATATTTTATATTTGAATTGTTTAATGTTTCCCCATATCTTAAGAATTCTAAGTAGAAAAGAAAGATGTAAAATCATATTTTAAAAGTACTGTTTTTAACAAATATTACAGTCATACATATACATTCATTCTGCATGCCCTATGTATGATATTAATGATATTCACTTTAATACATTTTTATTTAATTTTACTTAACATGGCTCTCAATAAGTTGTCCAGGCTGTCCACAAACACACAGGATCAAGTGATTGTCCCCTTTGAGTGTCCCAAGTAGTTGGGCCTTTAAATGTTCAATTTAATTACTACATTTTAATTTAAAGTTAAATAAAATGTAATTCTAATTAGGATAATTTCCTTGGAACTACCACTCTTTAAAAACCATCCCTAGGGCTTTGGGACATCCTCTAGGGCTGACTAGTTTCCAACCAGCTTGTCCACTACAATAACCCTGAAATTGCTGCCATAACACATTTGCTAGCTCAGACTTTCTGTGACATGACTACCCCTCAGAGGCTGCCTGAAGGTACTTATGAGAAATCACTACTAATGGTGTCCCCTGTGAAATTCCAGTCCCATCACAAGGTGCACCTTCTAAACATTCTCATAGCTGACATGCTCAGGTGACAGAGGGTGCTAGCCTGCACGCGGTGCCACTAGATAGACCTATCCACAGCTCCTTGTGAAAAATTGTCACTTAGGTTTCTAAGGAACAAGGCTTATTTTCTTTGCCTCCCAAATCAGGGTTAGCAAAGCTTTGGAGTTTTTGTTTTGAATCTTTGAGTACAGTGTCAACTAAGTAAAAACAAACTGAAAATACTCCCCTTCCAAAAGAAAAATTAAAAAATATAAGAAAGATTAATTTGCTAACTAAGCCAGAAACTATGAACATCTAGGTTCTTTCTATATATTTGTTTTTGTCTCCTAATATTCACCCAACACAATTATTTTTTGAAATTAAAATACCATAATCAGACTTAGAACATAATCTGACAAATATCAATATTACTATTACAAAGCAGTAACAGAAATATTAATATTTACATTAAAGATAACTTGTGCTCCTTCTAAACCAATAAACCTGTACTTGCTTTGAATTTAAATTAAAAGTGGCCATTTTTGGTGATTGTGTTTTTCTGAAGTAAAGAAATATTTTTTTCTAAATCAGAAGAAAGAGAATAGTGAGAGGATAGTCTGAAAGAAGATAAAAGAGAACATAGGTTAAAGCAGTCTTCCCTGATTTATGGAAGTATGTGCATCTCTGTGAAATTTTAAGTAACCTACAAACCTTTTACTTTAATACATCACATGTATTAAAATAAAATACCTATTACAACATGATTGCATATTGATATTGTAAAGATTTGTGAAAATATGAGAGGTTTACAACTATTTATAATTACCATGTCTCATATTATCATTTGTCACTAAAAATGTTGGTGTTGCAAAATGCGGAGGACACACTTGTAATACCAGTGGCTAGGATGGCCAAGAGACAGGAAGATCGTGAATTCAAAGCCAGCCTCAAAAAATTAGTGAGTCCCTAAGCAAATCAGCTAGACCCTATCTCTGAATAAAATATAAAAAGTGCTAGGAATGTGGTTAAGGGGCTCTGAATTCAGTTCCCTGCCCTCCCCAAACAACAACAACAACAACAAACCCTAAGTGTCAGTGCTCTGAACCTGAGTTCACATTTATACTGTGCAAATACTAACACTGGCATTCTTTGCAAGTTTTTTTCCCCCTGTATTGAGAAGATTGAACTCATCCTCTGTCACACACTAGGCAATTGCTGTATTACTGAGCTACATACTCAGCCTCATTCATTGGACTTCCAATATTTCATCTAAGAATAGTTATAGTAAAATACTTCAAAGGATTTTTGGTTAGCTGATCGACAATAAAAACACTTTCAGCGAATGAGTGAAATTATGAATATGATAGAATTGTGTGCATAGGCCAGTGAATGAAGCTAATAGTGGACTTAGTACTTGGTAGAGTGAGTTTTAATGACTATCTTTGTGATTTTAATTCTCATCTCTGGTTTTTCTGCAAAATACCTCTGGTAAACCCGAATTTTTGCTCTATCATTACAGAATAGTGAAATTAAAGGTAGAGTGTACACAGACAATTCTTGAAGTGCCCAAAGAATTCCATTCACTTATGTATTCCTTTTTCACATAGCTGCCTAGCTGATGTCATATCTGATAGGTTAAGCGACCATCTAGCACTCACTTGGCCTTGTTTCACATGGATATGTGTTTATGTTATAAGTCACGTGGGGCATGGCAGCCGTGTCCCCATATCCTTCAGAGACACAATCTTCCTTCTCTACAGCGATGAGTACATGTTCCTCTGTCTTGAGTTTCAAAACAATTTCTCCATGTATGTTTTTAAAATCCTCACTTCCCCCTTGTATTTTCCTTCTTCTCATTTGCCTGCACAACCTGATTTTTTATTTAAATCCTTAACCTGATCAGGCAGCCACCTCTCTTAGGTTCCTTAATAATAGTGATCTGCCACTGTGAGGTCTACATAGAAAACCCAACATCCCAAAGAGCCTCTGCTGGTCTAGCAGAGCAGCTAGAGCTTCTTTTAGTGTTTCTCCACTGGTTCTGTCTTCTCAAATAAATTAAATGAGGCTGCTGATAATACAGAGCCCTCCCTACTCAGCTATTCAGTTGGGAAACTATTCTGCAATCAAGAATCAAACCAGGTGAAATAAGAATGACCTTTTTTGTTTGTCTAATAGCTTCTCAGGAGACATAATTAGTAAAAGCTTTGATAATGCAGAATAGAGCAAACTATTGGGATGTAAATAGGCAGAAAAATTGCTACATTTTCCTAGAGATCTTCAACTACATCCACAGCAGCCAATTCTTCTGTGAATCTCTTCAGTATCATTTTGGTGTGGCTTATTATGAATTTGTACAAAATTAGAAATTTCTCAAGGAGACCTATGCTTTAAATTGTCTATTGCTTGAAGCTTAAAATCTGAACTCCAAAAGCCTGTTTTAATGTGTACTTCTTCATGTTCGTTCCTTTTTCTTAAATAGGTGCGATATATGAGGAGCAGTAGTGCTCAGAATTGTATGAGGAATATTGCTATCATAGCTAAGATATTAAAGGAGTTAACATCTTATTGCTATTTTTTCCAACCATAGAAGATGATCCATACCTTTAAAATTTATAGTCAACTTTGCATTTTAAAGCAAGAACCATATAATATTTTTATTTCATAACTTCATGTGATCAAGCCAGGTTGAACATCATTACTTTGTTGACTTTCAAGTTAATGTAATTTCAAGTAATTATTTCTGATGTAGACCATTGATTTATTTTTCAGTCTTATAAAATTCATATTTGAAAAATGCTGCTGCTTGTCAGTTATTTTGTCATGTATGATCCAAATTACTATAGGGTACTTCTTTTGCATGTTTAGAGTTTTTTTGTTTGTTTATTTGCTTGCTTGTTTTGCTTTTGTTTTCTGTTTATTTGTTGGTTTTCATTTGGTGCCAAGTATTAAACCAAGAAGCACTTGGCCAATAAGCCACATTGCCAGTCCTTTTTAATTTGTTTATTTTGGGACAGGATCATTCAGAGTTGCTTAGGACCTCACTAGGTTGCTTTTAAAAGATGATGCTTGCTTTTAACTTGAAATTCTCCTGCCTCAACCTCCCAAGGTACTGGGATTACAAGTCTGCACTACATCCCAGCTACATATACAGATTTAATATAAGAATTGAATTCTTACTCTGCCATTCCTTTCATACTAGATCGCTTAATTTTAAATTGCTATAAATATTTCCCTGTGTCTAGTCCTGGGTATGTGGGTCGGAGTCATTCTTACTCTTTATGGGTATATAAGAAAGGGGGAACAGAACATAGTAGGGGGACTAATTAAGAGAACATTAATTCTGCAGTATAAGGTTTCAATTTTTCTTATTTGTTATATGCATTATTACAGTTTATTTTGCAGACAATAAAGGGTCAGAACTCCACAGTCAGGATAAACAGGGTATATTAGTGGTTAGCATAATCTAAAGATTCTCAAATACAATAACAAAAATTTACCAGAATTTTTGTGTTCCGAAAACAAGAAATTAATTGAGAGGTGATCAGATGATCTCCAGGAAGATCGATAGGCCTCTATGAGCAACCAATATGGAGAGCTGTATGGAGATTTCTAAGAAAACTTGGAATGAAACCACCATTTGACCCAGTCAACCCACCCCTAGGTTTATACCCAAAGGACTTAAAATCAGCATACTATGGTGACACAACTGCATCAATGTTTGTAGCAGCTTAATTCACAATAGCTAAACAATGAACCAACCTAAGTGACCTTCAACAAATGAATGAATAAAGAAATTACTGTATAGATACATAATGGAAAATTATTCAGCCTTAAAGAAGAAAAAAATAATGGTATTTGCCTAATTATGGATGAAAGTAGAGATAATTATGCTAAGAGAAATAAGCAAATCCCAAAGAACCAAAGGCCAAATATTTTCTCTGAATCTCTTGACACGCATATGCTAATTTACAATAAGGGTGGGGAAGAATAAAGGTATTTTGGATTAGACCGAAGAAAGTGCAGGAAGGGTATAGGGGTAGGAATGATAGTAGAATGAATCAGACATTATTACTTTATGTACATATATGATTACATGACCTATGTAACTCTGAATTATATACACGCAGACAGAAGAGAATTTATAATCTATTTATGTATAATGTGTCAAAATGCATTCTACTGTCATGTATAGCTAATTAGAGCAAACATAAACTATTTAAATTAAAAAAAACTTGGTATGTAATTAAAAAAATGATAGGCCTCTAGGAAGCACATTTATTCCTTACACTAGAATTCTTAGGGAGATATATGACAGACACAGAGCAAAAGTGGAGCAATGTCAATGATTTCATAGATTCTTTTGCCAATGGAAATAAACCATAGATCAGTTGCATATAAAGAAGCTCTTTTTAGGGCTGAGGTTGTGGCTCATTGGTAGCATGCTTGCCTAGCATGTGTGAGGCACTGGGTTTGATTCTCAGCATCACATATAAACAAATAAATAAATAAAGGTCCATAAATAACTAATAAAAATTTAAAAAAAGAAGTTCTTTTTAGGAAACAAGGCAATTACGAGAATCATAAGGTCTCATAAGTAATAATATCATATTTAACTAGAAAAAGTTTGAATGGGATTTAACTAGACAATATTCAAATAAATTACAGTGTATGGAGGACCATGCAGCTTTAGATAATAATTTGTCTATAACATTATCACATGTGGATAATGATGCAGCAATAGACACCAATGTTTAGTCATCTCCATTGACAGAAGCAAATGTGTATGATAGTTTCTGTCAGTGGTGAAACCAAAGACAATGACACTTGATATATATAATTAAGTTTTTGCAAAATTATAATACGGAGAGAAAAGCAAAAGAGAAATAAATGTGTGACAAAATAAATTTTTCCCTGAAGTTGATTTTTTTTTTCAGTGAGAAAGGAGAAGAAACCCAACAACTTGTTTCTAAGGTGTATGTAAACAGATTTTCTAGTCCAAATTAATAATATTTGGTTTCTGAAATTTTAATACAATTAGGTGAAGTGTGAAAAATCAGTTACCTTCCCTATTTTTATTATTTTTTAACTTTATTCATGGTCTTTTTAATACAGAATATTTCAAGTTGACTATAGTAAATCTGACAAACTTTATTCTCATCTTAGATTTTCTTTTTAATGTCTTCAAGTTATTTCAAGCATGAGTGTTTTACAACTGAATTTGTTTTGGCATAACTAAACACAAGTACCTATTATTTGACTAAAAACAACTGTATTATATCTGTACACTTTGAATTCCAGTGACATTATTATAGATGTCTTTTCATAATAAACCCACTTTCAAACTTAAACACTACATCTCCTACTGACTGTATTTTCCTCAATATATACCACAGATTTAAATGTTGAAAGAATTTTAATAACCATTGAAATTTAAACAGTGCATAATCTTATGAGAGGCAATTTTTAGAGTATCAGAAATCATTTTGTATGTAATTTAAACATTTACAAAAACAATCATTCTCTACCAGGACTAGTGCTGCTGGTCTGTAATCTCAGCAACTTGAGGGGCAGAGGCACAAGGATTCCAGTTCAAAGCCAACCTTAGCATGTTATCCAGGCCCTAAGCAACATAGTGAGACTCTGTCTAAAAAGAATTATTAAAAAAAAAAAAAGATCTGGGGATGTGGTTCAGTAGTTAAGTCCCCCTGAGTTCTATCTTCAGTAACTACCACATCTTAAAAAACTTATTCATCTTCAGTAAAGAACATGTGTGTGTGTGTGTGTGTGTGTGTGTGTGTGTGTGTGTGTAGAAGCAATTTTGTTAAATAGGTTAAGAACTAAGTAGAAAATTTAAGAGATTTTTCTGGTGAAGGATGTATCCTCAGTGCTTTTGATTACTCACTCAGAGGATTATTAATGAATCTGAAAGGGTTACAAAATTGAATCTAAAATTATCTTTTATATTCTCTGCATGGACTTGTAATTTATATTTTGTTATGCATTAAAATTAATAATAGTACATTTTAGACATTTGTTACACTTGAGTTAATATAATTATGTTAACAAATGCTACCCACCACAGTCCTCCAACTCCCATCACCTGATAAAATATTAACTGGTGTTTAAAATTTTGAGTGTGTGTGTGTGTGTGTGTGTGTATTCTAAAGTTTAATTTTAAGTTGTAAAGCCATGCATGATGTTCTTCCCTTGTGTTGAAAATACAATCAATTTTGCCAGTTCCCGTTCAGATGAATTAGTTCTTCATAAGCTTTGATGGGAAATTCACTTAGCAGATTAATCTAACTTCAGACCATTACACATAATGGTGGTCCAATTAATTCACTAAAACTTTGACCACACTCTGGATAGTAAACCAAGGAAAAATTAATTAACTTGGTGCTGTGTATCACATTATATACAGAAGTGAATCATATAAGTATAAATTATGCAAATTCTTTCTTTTTTTAAAGTAGTAGCAAGTATCTAATGGAGATTAGTCATTGTAAATTTCATAATTATTAGAGATTTTATTTTACACAAATTCTGTTATAAAAACATAAAATAACTATAAAAAAGTGTGCAATCATGTACTTTGTAACTGAAGAAAGTATACTTTGATATATTCAATAATGAAAGCAATGTAATTTGAACTATAGGAAAGAAAAGCATTGCAAACCTATTAGGTAAAATAACCCAATAAAATAGGTTGATTTTAGAAAAGTAATTACCTTTACAAATTCTCATCTATTCAAATGTCAGTAGAGAACATATGAAATGAATCAAAAACTACAACCATAAAGTGTTTTATATTATGTTCAGAACATACCTCTATTTATGCCTTTGATTCTAAATAAAAGTATTGTGTCCCCTATTTCTGTTTAAGTAACAGTACTGCAGACATAGCTAAATGTAATTGCCTGCAGCAGTGAAAAGCCCAGTGAAATAAAAAGTTCTCTGATTTCAGATCAGATTTCCCCCCTTCCCATTTACATGTAATTTTGAGCAAGTCACCTAATAAAATGAGATATTTTTAAGTATGAGCACAAATAAACATCAAAACTTCAATTGTATAGGAGAATCTCATGAAAAATATATATTCCTAAAACTTTTGACAATAATCCATAAAAGAGTGAAGTTGTTTTAATTCTATTAAAGTAAAGAAGACTACCCAGGAAGAGTTGATTTCCATTACCTATTGCTTATTCATCATCAAACTCATTTTGAACATAGGCTATATTTATGTAACATGTCTCTTTCCTCACCATCATGCTCTTGGTTATCTATCCACTCATCCATAATTTTTAGAAAAAATAAAAAATATTTTAAAAATGTGTTCACTTATCCTCTTGCCTCCTCTGGAAACTGGTTAGGGGACTTGTGGATTGGAATAATTGTATAGAAAGAAATGCAACATGACTTCAGGCGAGCAAAGGACATACAAGCATTGAATGTTTCTGGGTGATGAAAGGAATGCAGAATAGTTCATGAGAGATAGTGAAGCAAGGTCCAAAAGCCTTAGAGAGCCCAGTGGAGCTGAAGTCACTTGGCACGCTCCTATCTCGCAGTGGGAAAATGCCTGTCTCCCATGCTGATTTTCTTGAGCTGTTTTTTTCTTTTGTTGACACCATGTCACCATGTCATGCTTCTTACATGTTTTACCTCATGAAAGAAAACTACACCTGTTTCTGGAGAGTGAGTTATTTCAAACCACTAGGTTTATTCTTCTCCCTTGCTCTTCATCTTTTCAATCACTCAGGAAATGTGTAGTCTCATTATGAAAGTGTTTGGAATCAAGAAAGATTCTAGTGGAAAGGAAAGGCATAAATTACATCTTCACATCTCTTATCAAAAAATATATATATATATATATATATATATATATATATTGATCAAATTTACATTAAATTTTTTTTACACTTTAACATTTTTATTTTATTGCATTATATTTATATATAATATTGAGCTTTTTAAAACATAAATGCATAAAACAGTCATCTCCATTTCAATCCCAATACTACCCACTTTGCTTCCTTCCTCCCTCACCCTGATCCCCTTTTTAAATCTATTGGTCTTCATTTTATTTATTTATTTATTTATTTATTTATTTATTTATTTATTTATTAGTTTTAGTTGACAATTATAGTTATATTTAAAACTGGAATGCATTGTGTTATATTCATATATGAACCTAGGATAATTTGGTCAACTTAATTCCCTAATTCTTTCCCTTTTACTCCTTTCCTCTCTCCCATTTGTTTCCCTTTCTACTTATTGATCTGCCTTGTATTTTTGTGAGATCCCCTTTTAATACTTCATTTTTCTCTCTAGCTTTGCATATGAGAGAAAATATTTGACAATTGACTTTTTAAGTGTGGCATTTTTCACTTGGCAAAATGTTCTCCAGTTCTATCCATTTACCAGTAAATGTGTAACTTCATTTTCATTAATGGCTGAGTAAAACCCCATTGTACATACATACCACATTCTCTTTATCCATTTGTCTTTCAGTGGGCACTGGGGCTGATTCTATAACTTGACTATGGTGGATTGCTCTGTTATAAACATTAGTAGGCATGTATCATTATTATACAATGCTGATTTTAGTTCTTTTGAATAATGGATGAAAATTAGAAATCAACACTAAGGAAACTCACATAAACATGGATTTTGAGCAATGTTCTTTTAAATGAGGAAGGGATCAATAAAGAAATGAGAGACATGTTTCTTCAGGTCCTTGGCCAATTTATTGATTGGGTTATTTGTGGGGTTTTTTTTGGTGTTAACTTTTTGAGTTTCTTATATACTCTTGAGATTAGTGCTCTATCTGATGTGTGAGGAGTAAAGATTTGCTCCCAAGATGTAGGCTCTCTATTCACCTCAAAGATTGTTTCTTTTGCTGAGAAGAAACTTTTTAGTTTGAGTCCATCCCATTTATTGATTCTTGATTGGGGTCTAATCCTACAAGACGGAGATTAGGGCCTACTTTTTCTTCTATTAGACGCAGAGTGTCTGGTTGTATTCCTAAGTTCTTTATCCATTTTGAGTTGAGTTTTCTACATGGTGAGAGATAGGGAATTAATTTCATTTTGTTGCATATGGATTTCAGTTTTCCCAGAACCATTTGTGGAAGAGGCTATCTTTTCTCCAATGCATGTTCTTGGCACCTTTGTCTAATATAATTGTAGTTTTGTGGGTTAGTCTCTGTGTCCTCTGTGCTGTTGGTCTGTGAGTCTGTTTGGTGCCAATATCATGCTGTTTTTGTTACTATTTCTATGTAGTATAGTTTGTTTTCTGGTAGAGTGATGCCACCTGCTTCAGTCTTTCTGCTAAGGATTGCTTTAGTGATTATGGGTCTCTTATTTTTCCAGAAGAATTTCATGATAAAGTTTTCTATTTCTATGAGGAATGAAAATGTTCACCATCACTAGCAATTAGAAAAATACAAATCAAAACCACTCTAAGATTTCATCTCATTCAAGTCAGAATGGAAGCCATTATGCCATAAAAACAACAATATGTGTTGTCAAGAATGTGGGGAAAAACTAGACTTATACACTGCTGGTGGGACTGTAAATTTGTGCAGCCAATATGGAAAGCTGTATGGAGATTTCTTGGAAAATTGGGAATGGAACCACCATTGGACCCAGCTATCCCTCTCCTCAGTCCACACCCAAAGGCCTTAAAAAGAACATACTACAGGGACACAGACACATCATTGTTCATAGCAGCACAATTAACAATAGCCATATTATGAAACGGATAAAAAAAAATGTGGCATATATACACAATGAAATATTACTCAGCAATAAAAAAATCATGGCATTTGCAGATAAATGGATGGATGTTAGAGTCTGTAAACAAGTCTGGATGGCGCCTGGCAAAATGCCAGAGGGAGTGGTTTGTGAAGTAAGGCCAGGGAGCCATTAAGTGTGGAGATTCCTTATTGGTTGACTGATGTATCTAGTTTATGCTAATTAAGATAAGCTGTGCAAAATTTATAAATACCTCTGTTGTCCTACAATAAACGGCTTACACTCCTGCTGTATCAATGTACACAAGTTGTTCGTCACCCCCCAGTTATTTTGCTGCAGACAGACTTTGGCAGATGGAGTTAGAGAAAATAATGCTAAGTGAAGTTAGCCAATACCCCCCCCAAAAAAAAGCCAAATATTTTCTTTAATAGAGGAGGCTGATTCGTAGTGGGATAGGGAGTGGAAACATGGGAGGAATAGATGAACTCTAGATAGGGTAGAGAGGTTGGAGAGGAAGGGAGGGGGCATAGGGTTATTAATGATGGTGGAACCTGATGATCATTATTATCCAAAATATACATTTGAAGGCATGAATTGGTGTGAATATACTCTGTATACAACCAGAGATATGAAAAATTGTGCTCTATATGTGTAATAAGAATTGTAATGCATTCCACAGTCATATATAAATAAAAAAGAAAAAGAAATGATAGGAGAAATAAAAAAATTCATATTTGCATCTTGAAGGAATAAGACACACCAATCCAAGTGTAAGGCCCTCCATCCTAGGATACAAAAAAGTATTTCAATAATTTAAGTATTCTTAAAAGTAGATCCCTCCCCTGTCCATCCATGGGTGACAAAGCACTCCAATCGTAGCCTATATCTTCATCAAAACCTTGTTAGATTCTAAGCAAAAGACCCACAAAAAACAATCCTGAATCCTGCTTCAGAAGCACTGTGACATAGTTTAAATACATTTTTTGAGCTGCTAATTTTGTGATAATAGATATCTGTTGAAGCAGTAGATAATTCCATTTCTCATATTTTTTTAAAAAAAAGATTAATTATGACCTCTTGCTGATAGTCACTGATGAAATGCTCCTCTTGTCATTAAAAATGTTTAAAAGAGGGCTGGGACTATAGCTCAGTGGTAGAGCACTTGCCCTTGCATGTGAGGCACTGGGTTTGATCCTCAGCACCACATAAAAATGGATAAGTATATTGTATCCATCTACAACTAAAGAAAATATTTTTAAAAAGTTTAAAAGGCACTGAAAACTGCACTTTTATTCATATAAAATATATCATAGAATACAAACAAAAATTAAACATTTTATAAGCTTCTGGTAGGATCTTTCCTAAATATAATTCATGATATCCATAAAATTTGGTGGTTTAAAACAAGTCTTATTTATGTTGCATCAGGCTATGCTATTTAAAAAATGCTATAGTTTAAGTGTGATTTATCCCTACTGAAAATCGTGTTGAAATTTGATTATAATTGTGGCAGTATCAAGTAGATCATTAACAAAGATTAAAATAGCTCTGAGACCACTAGCCGAGTGGCACATATTTGTAATCCCAGGTACTCAGGAGGATGAGGCAGAAGGATCACAAGTTCAAGGTGAGTCTGGGCATTTTAGCAAGACCCTGTCTCAAAACTGAAAACGAAAAAGGACTGGGGATGTAGATAAGTGGTAGAGCACTTGCGAAGCATGTACAGGCCCTGTGTTCAATCTGCTTGTGCTTCCACTTTTCCACCATGATATGATGCACTGTGAGGCTCTCACCATAGACTCTAGACCCCATCCAAGACGCAGCACAGACATCAAGAAGATATTAAAGTATTAATACTTCTACAGTGAGATTGTCTGTAGAAAAGCTTGTCAGAGAAGGATTCCAAAGCTTATCTAAAAATGCTATGAGTGTGTGCCGCAGTCCGGCTGCAGCAAAATAACGGGGGGGGAGGGGGTGACGATCAACTTGTGTACATTGATACAGCAGGAGTGGGAGCCGTTTATTGTAGGACCGGAGGGGTATATATAAATTACACATAGCTTATCTTAATTAACATAAACTATATACAGCAGTCAACCAATAAGGAATCTCCACACTTAATGGCTCGCTGGCCTCACTTCACAAACCACTCCCTCTGGCATTTTGCCAGGCGCCATCCAGACTTGTTTACAGACTCTAACAAGTGTGTATAAAAAGGAGACTTGCTTGGGGTCTTTAGGGTGGTCAGGGAGTGGTACTTGGTGGGACATCAGGCATAGGCACAGGCTTATAACATTTGAAGCCCTGCCAGCACACAGGAGAGAGCACACAGACAATCTCATATTTGTTAGATTTCTACAGAAGAGGAAGAGGGAGGGTTGAGATTAAAAGTAGACACTGTGCATTAAAAAAAAATACTGATGTCTCTTTATTACAATGGTAAGTTGCGTGATTGTTTCTTTCAGATTTCAATTCTGCTCTCTCCTTTGTGTCTGTGGTTTCCTGAAGGCTGCTGTGCTGAATGCTGATTTAGAAAGGACATGCTTGGAAATCTGAGGTCTCCTCCAGAATTTTTTCAATGATAGTGGAAGAAGCACATAGGGAGAGTTGGAGCACTGATATCTGGGGACTATGGTTAGGAACTGGAACCCTGCTACTTCATATTATATAAACTAAAATGAATCATAAATCCAGTTTAGATTCAAAGGATGGATGAGACTACTTTTATTAGTGGAAACCACTGTAAAATTAAATTGCAAAGGACACACTTAGAAAGAGTGGGAAATGGAGCTAGTTTTGTAAACAATTTGCTACAGAGCTCAAGGAAAAAAATAAATGATCTGCATTTAACTTGATGGCATACGAATTTCAGGACATGGAATTCAACTGAAATACAGGAAAAGTGTCACAGTTTATACCTCAGTTTCTTTCTGCTAATTCATAGGATCAGAACTAACTCATCAAAAATTTGAGTGGTCATTGTGTTACAATGGAAGTTGATTTTCAATCACTCTGATTTCTTCCTTGAAAATTATTAAATAATATCACCTAATGGATAGTGGCTGAAGTCCCTTTGAATCAACTTATTCAGAAATGAGAATATCCAAGGTAAGCAATGCACAGCAGGGATGGGGGACAGTGAAATTTATAGAACCCTTAATTAAACTGACAGGTAGAAGCACAGGGAGAAACATTCCCCCAAACAATGTATCAATGGATTGCATTTTTTTGTCATTTATTTCATCAATTCATAGAATTAGAAAGTATGGCAGTAGTTGTAGGGATTTCCCATCTTGGCAGTCCATGTCTGAGCATTAAGAGTCAAAATGGAAATTCAGTAGGCAGAATCTAAACATGCCCAACATTTATGATTTAATAAAAAAATGCAGTGTGATACTAGAAGTTAAACCTAAGCCTGGGACATGCATTTCTTTGAGAAACACAATGTTATGACCTCACTTTATCAGGATATTACTGACATGAGGGCTGAGATTGTAGCTCAGTGGCAGAGTGCTTGCCTGGCATGTGTGAGGTACTGGGTTCAATCATTAGCAGCACATAAAAGTAAATAAAGGCATTCTGTCCATCTACCACCACACGCACACACATACAAAGAA
Organism: Callospermophilus lateralis; assembly: GCF_048772815.1. NCBI lineage: Eukaryota > Metazoa > Chordata > Mammalia > Rodentia > Sciuridae > Callospermophilus > Callospermophilus lateralis. The sequence goes on from NW_027512953.1 coordinate 24,703, forward strand.
AATTACTGACAGGATACATTTGAGCAAAAAGTAGTGGATTATTTCAGAGAAAAGTAAGCTATCCGAATTTGAGATAAGAGAATCTTGAATGTAATAATGACTAAATCAATGTCTTAAACAGAATCATGCTTAATGACAAATTACTAGCAGCAGCCTACTGTTGAATAGAAGAAGGTAATTCTCATTGCAATTATTCATTGATGTCCTGGAAGAACAATGAATAGGATTTATTGTTATTAGCTAGTTGTTTTAGCTCAGAAATGGTATGATTGTCTACTTGGAAATTATACATATAGCAAAAATATGATTATAGCATACACAGTATTGTAAGCACTAACACAACTGTCTTATGATGTAAAATTACAACAGTCAAAACTTTCATTTATACCATCAGTCACCAGATAGATATGTGTGTTTAGAACAAGGTAGAAACTAAAGTGGAATAGATTGTCTACACACTGATATGTCCTAAATAATAATGTTTTCCAAGAAGTTAAACCTAATGTGAATATGTAGTACTGATCAAAATAAAAAAAAATAATATGATTATGTTCAAAATAATACTGTGAATTTTTTTAATCCATTTTTTAACTCTATTATATTACCATAAACCTAATACATATTTAATTCTATGAAGTATTCAAAAGTTTTAATACAAGCGAAAAAATACATTAGAAACCAAATAAATTTGAAAAAATGCAGAATTATTGTATTACCACATGCTTAAAAATACCATGGCCTTACAAAAAGTAAAATAATGTTATATTGGAATAGAAAAAAAGTATGTTAGATCAATTTAACAATGGAATGTGGCATACATAATATGTCATTCGTTAAATGCAAATCCAAGAGAATATATATATATATATATATATATATATATATATATATATATATATATATATATATATTTATATACATGTAAATAGAATTTGACATAGGTATACCCAGACTGCTACAGCATTTTAAAACTAATAATATTATTCTTTTTATATAAATAAAAATAGAATCTAATAATATTGAAACAATTTACAAAATAAGATAATTTACAGTTAATGTATGTTGAGCTTATCTTCAGGTAAGTTTAATGTTTTTCTCCAAACTTAGTTTTTAGGTTTTTTTACAATGAATTGAATGAACTCATTCATTTTATAATAATAATAAAAAAAGATGAGGGGTATGTTATTTAAAATGTATCAAACTTGAAATGTCTAATGTACAATTTTACTATTTATTTGAAATATGAAACAGAAACCTAATGACTTAGCATCAACACAGAAAATATTATGCTTGTTGACTCCCTAAGTTTGAAACTGTTTTGAATACTTATCTTTTTCTTTCGATATACTCATTCACAGATGGGTGTATCATTGAAGGGAAAAAGAGGCTTACAAAGTGAGCTAATTCCTACAAAATAAATTAAGATAATGTTCTCAGAACATAAATTATTCTATAAACTGTCAGTTCTCAAAATATGAAATGTAATTCAATCAGGAACCCACAAAGACAAATGCATTTTCGTAATGATAAACACCATTTTTAATTATTCAGTCATAATAATTGTACAAAAGAATGTGTTTCACTTTCAAATTCCTATACGTTCATATATTGTGCATTGACTGTATGCACTCTTCTCTCTTGCCCTCCTCTCTCTGCCTTGTTCCCCTCCCTCTTCTCCTTTTCCTAGTCCCACTTCTATTTTCACATATTTTTAAAATCTTCCATATATAAGAGAAAACATGCCACACTTATATTGTTTCTATGTTTAATTTTTCTCAAATGATAAATGACTGTTACATTCATTTTTCTTCAAATGATATGACTTTATTCTTTTTTTTAAGAGAGAGAGAGAACTTTTTAATATTTATTTTTTTTAGTTGGGGGCTGTCTTTATTCTTTATAGCTAAATAATGTTTCATTATGTATATAATCGTGCTTTTTTTGTCCAAGAATTTGCTTACAGGCGCTTAGGGTGATTCAATACCTCGGCTTTTATGAATAGTGCTGCAGTAAATACAAATGCACCTGAACCTTGTGTGCTGTCTTCATGCACTTTGGTTGTTGCCTGGGGTCACTTTTTTTGGGTACAGTCACTTTTATTCTCTCATAATTGTAGAATGCAGATCTCTAAAGGCTTCATAGTGAATGGCACAAGTGTTCTTACAACTTAGGTAGAACATGGAATTATTTACTTTTATTTCTTATGCACACTGTTATGTCTCCTAGAACATCCTGAAAAAATCTAAATAGAGAGTCAATTGATTATGATAAATAATTTCCAGGGATCAATTCAATTGCCTTTCATAGTTTTTACTATATAATTAAATTATAACCACTGTTATCTCTTTAAATTCATTATTTCAAATAAATCTTTTTTGGTATCCCAAAGTTTTCCAACTACTTGTACAAAAAACACAAAAATATAACTTTCTTGTCCTAAAATACTTTAAGAACTTTTTGAGAGCTTTCATTTGTCTAGAACTGTTATTTTAGAATATCAGTTTCAATATATTTTTATAGTTAAAAATATATATATTTCTTAACCTACGGCTGTACAAGACTCAGTGGGCTTAGAGAATATTAAATCAACACTTCAGTGTTCTCTTATTAAATATAGATCTGGTATTCTCTTTAAAATCCAAATTGTGTTGTATCTTTTCAAATGAGAAGTGAAAAAACCCATGGAAGCAACATACTAGTGTTTCATTTCTGTCTTGGCTTTGAATACAGTACATCTTTTTAATTTTCTGTGTGAAGAATTTGGAAGTCCACATTGTAGATTTATTCCTTGTCTATGAGGAAAGTGTATGTCTTAATGTTCAAGTTGAAACCTGAGTAAGAAACTTGTCTCCCTCCCACTCTAGGGAAGATGAATTCTACTGAAAGGATGAATGAAAGACAAATAATGGTAAATCAGATTAAAAGTTTATAAATACTTTCTTGAAAATATAAAGTGAGTCACTTTGTTCAAGGAAAACAACTGTCAGTACTTATTGTTATAGACAAAATATATCTTTTAACCAAATTTTAGTATTTTAAAAAGTGTGGGCTGATGAATTCTCAATATTGAAGGAATTTCTTAAAAATATCTTTATAAAATAACCATTTTATTTTTGATTAATTTCTTTCAGATCCAATGGTGATTTTTAAAGAAATGGTATTGACTTTTGGAATAACTGTATAACTTTATGGAACAGTATTTTCCAAAATGACCAATGAACGTGTTAAAAGTAGTAATAAATCCATTTATAGAGCAAGATAGATATATTCATTTCATTATAACAGATATGACAACTTCAGTGGTATTTTTCAGATTCTACTTCTTTGGTTTTACCTTGTATCTAAATAAATATTTATATTTATTTTAAAGCTATTAACTAGCTCATCCCCTTCCCAAATTTTTGTATTATATTCCAACTAAAACAATATTTTATAACAGATCAAATGCTGAAGTAGATATAAAACTTTGGCTAAATTCTACTAAAGCAACTAATGTTTTTAAAACATGTGGAAAATTAATATATTTGAAAAGTTTTTCTGTTTTTTTAGAAAACATTTTTTAAAAATGTGTCATTGTGTTAACAGGTAATTATTTGATTGGAATTTTTAAATTAGTTAATAAAATAAAATTTAAATAATATGTAAAATTTTCTCCTAAATATTTTATACAATAAATATATATAGCACAAAAAATACATATTTGTAATTGTTTTTTCTTTAAAAATACAAATGAGTTCTGAATTGGAAATGTTTGAGAACTGCTGTCTTAAAAGAATTTCAACTGAGGGCTGGGGATTTGGCTCAAATGGTAGCTTGCTCACCTGGCATGCATTTGGCCCAGGTTGTTTATGACCACACTGTTGGTAAAAATCTATTCAAAGAACTAATTTTAAACTTATCCCTTAGTCCTATCTGAAAACTAGATACACAGTAGCTTAGAATCATGCCTTTGTCACCTACTTGTTCCTTTTGTTTCCTTGAACCAAACTTGTCTTTAGTTGGGGCCTTTCCCACATAATGGAGTCATTGTTGAATAGCACATTACATTGTCCATGTGTAAATAAGCACCCTAAAGACCTACGAACATCACAGTGTTTTCAAATCTCACAAATTCTTAAACTTTTGATAAGCACTATTTAGACTTAATGGAACAAAGAAAAGGAAGAAAAGGAGTTGGGGAGGAGGAAGGAGGAAGAAAGAACACAAAGAACATTCCAATTCCTTAAACCATGGGAGGAAAAGAGTGATTTTGGAACTTGAATTTTAATATATACATACGTGTTGTATGCATTTATAATGTTAGTCTCTTGATGTGTGAACAATAACTCTTTAAAATAGGTGCAATTTTATTTCTTTTGTTAATTGGCTATGCTTTACTTACTTTTTGTTGTTGGTGATTGTAGTTGTTGCTCCTGTTCGAATATTTGTTGTTTTTTTTATGTATTGTTATTAAAATTCCATATGAAAAGTTCAGATTATCTAACAGTATAGAGCACATACAAGTTACTTCATTTCAATATTATAAATATTCCTACACAAAAACTGATACACATCGAGCACTAAAAATAATGATGGCCATTTGTCACAGAAAATTCACAAAAACTCAATTTCTTAATTTTATTTATTAACTTATCAAATATAAGTTTGAAAAATATAATGGCATGTAGACTTGAGATATACATTATAAAATAACACAAAATTGCTCTGAGCTCATAAAAATAATTAAAAAGTTGTTCCCCTCATGGAGTTAATGGTTTCATAAGTTATATTAATGTTTCATGTGGTTTGTCAATGTTTAGTTGATTCTCTTGAATTCACAAGTTAGATGATTCTATAGTGTGCTTTCATTGTAATGTTCCTTTTCAGTAGCAATGAAAGCCTCTTTTAAAAGAATAATTGCTCATTCCAGATAGGTTTCTATATGACAATCATCATTTGCTTAAGAGTCTGACATTACCTGTGCAGATATTAACATCATTTTGGATTCTTCTTAATGGGAAGCTTCCTAGGTAGTGCTTTAATTCTTCATGAATGTTTATGGAATTTTACTGACTTCTAGGTTTAATTAAAAAAAAAAAAAAATATATATATATATATATATATATATATATATATATATATATATATATATATTAGTTGCAGATGGACACAATGGCTTTATTTTATTTAATTTCATGTGGTATTGAGGATAGAACCCAGTGCCTCACATGTGCTAGGAGAGTGCTTTACCACTGAGCCACAACCCCAGCCCAAGGTTTAATTTTGTTAGGTTCTTTGTAGGCCTTAGTTTGTCTACCACATGAAAAATGGGAGAGGGCTACAATAAATAGGTAGAATGTAAACAAGTGTTTATTTGATGCCCACCAGAGTCTTTGTCAGAAGAGTTTTTTGTTCCAAATTTATTATAACACATAATTTCCCAGTATTATAATATGAAATTATATTATTACAAAAACATAAATTTATGAAATAATAGTTATTAAAAACTGTAACATATAATTATAATTTCTGACATGTACTTTGAATGAATGACTTTAAATAATGAGTTATAGTCCAGATAAAACAAAACCCTTCCATATTTAAATTGTGCATGTTAAAGAAAGTGCCTGCATGATAGTAATGTTTGCTGAGGTTTTATTGAATGAACAGTGTTCCTGAAACAGGACATAAGTATATTATACCTGTCCTTTGTGTACTAAAAATGCATATATCAAATCAATGAATGAATGTGAGCTACTTTTCTCTAAGAATATGCTTTATCGACTAATTGTATTAAATCTGATATTATTTTCTAAGGGTTTTCTATCTATGTAATTAAGATGAGTTTATTATCCTGTCATTTAATTATGACACTAGACAAAACTATAATCTCAGCTTTTTCTTGTTATAATATTTGGAGTCACAAATCTAGTAAACCAAGAGCTATGCAAGTCTAGAATTTCACTGTTTTGGTAAATATAAATTTAATTTAAGTCTTTAATATCGAATATTTAGATATTGGAAACTCATTAGTAGACATGAGTGATTTGGTTACCTGGGCAAACTTATTTTAGAATTGCCTGTGATCCAAAGTTTTAATTTTAAATTTTAGAGATAAAAATATTTATTTAGAGCCAGGCGTGGTGGTGCATGCTTGTAATCCTAGCCGCTTGGAGGCTGGGGCAGGAAAATTGTGAAAATATTAAGGCACTGATTGCCATGAAACACAGTCAATTTCAGTTATAAACTCACATAGTATTGAATAATATTTTTGTTTGTGTATATACATATTGTATCTGTGAGAAAAGCAAACTAATTCATTTTCATACACATGCACCTACATTTATGTATTTATCTACATACACATACATGTATATATGTAATTTACTTCTAGAAGACATCAAAAGGTTTGCTTTTATTGTTATAATTATCTAGATAAGTAAATGATATACACATTTTATCAAATATTCATTTTTCAAATGAATTAAATTTTTAATATACATACCAATAGCACAGTTAAGCCAAGCTTTGCCTCCAGAGAATTTCTAAGTCTTTTTTACTGCATCAATCTTCTTAAAATAACAACCATGTGGTTAAATCTAAGAGATGATATCTGATTTTTGTTTCTGATTAATTGAAAACTCTAAATTGTATTTTAGTTTCAGAAACAGTGGTGTATTGGAATTTATTGTTCACATAGGATTTAACATGAATATAGATGAGATTGTGGTGTTACAATAAGAAATATTACATATTTCTAATCCAAAATTGAGTATACATTTAACAAGAAAAATGGTCCTTCATTATTTTCAAAATAAAGCAGTTAATTAAACCTCACAGAACTTTGATTTTTATGAAGTCTTTTTTATTCACTTTTTCCATAGAAGACACTACTTACTTATTTTTTCACTTATTTCTCCTTTCCTTCTTTCTTGTACTCTTCTACTCTCTTTCAATTTTATATAAGCAAGAGACTTTGATATGTTCTCACAGTTAAAATGCTTGAGAGCAATTCTAAGCTGTTAGTGTTAATTTATATGATTGAATAGCTTCCAAATAGCTCAACAGAGGTGACTGAGTTTATTCTAATATTGGGAAAAATTACATTTTTTTGTTTTTGTTTTGGTCTTTAAACTAAAGAGGAATACAATGTTGAAGCCTTAAGTAAAGGACACAGCCTATAGTTAGGAAGTCAATTTATGTTCTGTTTCTTGATTTTTAAATTGAACACACTACGTAAATACAAAGTGTTTCTCTTACAGGTTTAAAATTCAAAGGTTAAAAAATAGTAGTCATGATTTAATGTCAAAAGCATGAGACATGTCAGCACTGTTCAAATCACTCAAGTATATTTTATTACTGTTTATTTCAAATGCATGACAGACAGGGTATTATTAAAAATAACTTCAAACCCTGCCCTACTTTCTGGGACTAGCTAGCTTAAAAAAAATCAATGTTAGGCCATCTCTTCAGTGGAAAGTATATATAATCTCCTCATTTTGAATGATTCTCTCTTTTCCAACCCTTAAGTTTGAAGGAGGTGCAGGATCAGTTTATTGATTTACAAACTTTCTTCTATAATCCTGCTGTTAGTATCCTTGGTATGAGAAAAACTTGATGATCTGCTTAACAATTGTTCTCTTTTGTCTATAGAGGACTTTGTCTGTCCACACCTTATGTTGATGAAGTCAGAGTAGGAAAATGAAAAAAAAAAAACATACACAATGCAGGGTTTTTTTTGGCCTCTGTATTAATCATTTTCAAAAGAGCCACACTTCCAAATTTTGATGTGTACTGATGAATATCTTACTATTACTATCTAATCATTTGAATTGTAATTCTAATGTGCAGATGGTATTACTCAGGAACTATTGTATACATTTGGGTTTATGTAGATCTGTATTCCTTAACAGTAACTAATAGAAAATTACCTTACTTTCTTTAAAATTATATCAAATTTTATATCAAATTAAACTGAAGGTTAAAGTAATGACATCTTTACATATTTTTAAGCTGAGTCTACCCCAGAGGTACAATATCTCCTAGTAAAATATCATTACTCTGGGAATTTTATTTATAAACTTACCCTGTTTCCTGGGATACTCTGTGATTAAGTACATGCCATCATTCAAGTTTGCTTTGTTTTGTTGTTATTTGCTTAAAATAATAAGGAAGAACATGCTTATTATTCATAATAATTAAAATAAGACATAAATTGAAATACTTTTATTGCTGCATTTTAATTTATGCAGAATAATGGGATTTTTGTGGCATATTTTTACATGTATAGAGCATAACTGGATTACATCTACCCTTCATTTTCAACTTGTACCCTCCCTTCGGTCCCCAACTTTGGTCCTCTCCCGTGATAGCCCCCCCTTCTACTTTCATGTCACCTCCCCCATCCCTGATATTTCACATAAGTGAGAAAACATGTGATACTTGTTTTTTTGTGCCTTGACTTAACATGATGATCTTCAGTTCCATCTATTTTCCTGAAAATGACATGAATTTTTTTTTCTTTGTGGCTAAATAATTCTCCATTCTATATATATGCCACATGTTCTTTATCGATTCATCCATTGTTAAGGCACCTAGGGTAATTCCATAATTTGGCTATTCTGAATTATGCTGTCATAAACATGGATATGCAAACATCTCTGTTGTATGTAGTCTTTAATTCACTTGGGTATATACCCAGGAGTGGCATAGTGGGATCATATGATACTTCTATTTTTATTTAAGTATTTTGTATTGAGGAAGCTTCATACTGATTTATATAGTGGTTATACTATTATAAATTGTCACCATAGTATGAAAGTACTCCTTTTCCCACTGCATCATCTCTAGTTAGCATTAATTGTTATCTCATTTCTTTTCTTTTTTTGGATCTTGATTACTACTATTCTGACTAGGGTGAGATGGAAACTGAAAGTGGTTTGGTTTTTATTTCCCTGAGGCTAAAGTGTTAATTTTTTTTTTTGGTGTAATTATTGACCAAACCTCTTTTGAGAGAAGTGACAATTCAGTTCATTTGTATATTTATTGATTAGGTTGTTTGTTATTTTTGGTGGTAAGCTTTCACCATTAAAATTATCTTAAATATCAGTGAATCCCTGAATATTATAAATGATGTAACATATTTCTGGAGGTTTCACTAATTAAATCAAAGCATCTAAGATTAGTTCTCTATCTGTACTCTGTGCAATTTACTAACACAGATGGATTTTAACAGAGATTACCTCCAGAACACCTGGCTGTGGGCTGGAAATGAAGTGTATTTTAGTACCTTTTTTTAAAAAAAAAACTGTTCAATTGTTTCAGTTTTGCTTTTCTGATCAGGAACCATCAAATTACTCCTGGAGTCCAGATCAATAAAACTCTTTGGGTGACTGTAACAAAAGTAGAATAAAAGTATTTGCTGAGGGGCTGGGGATGTGGCTCAAGCGGTAGCGCGCTCACCTGGCATGCGTGTGGCCCGGGTTCGATCCTCAGCACCACATACAAACAAAGATGTTGTGTCCGCCGAGAACTAAAAAAAAAAATATTAAAATTCTCTCTCTCTCTCTCTCTCTCTCTCTCTCTCTCTCTCTCTCTCTCTCTCTCTCCTCTCTATCTTTCTTTAAAAAAAAGTATTTGCTGAAAAAAAAATTTTTTTGGTAGAACTATTTCTGTATTTCACTTGACTTTAGCTAAAAGAAAACTGGCCTATAAAAAGTGTTTTTTTTTTTAATATTGTACAGTAAAATGTCACTTAAATGGCTATATTTCTGAAGGCAGCCTATGAAAATGACCCTGTGTCCTGTGTGCAAAAAGCAATCACCTTCTTTCTGCAATGAACCATTTTATTAATTTTCCAAATTCTCTAAACTTTATATTCATCATGTTCCCCATTATATCCATGGCTCACTTCTTAAAAATCAAGACATTGTTCTGAAACTGATATCTGACATTTACTTGAATGAAAAGAGGCATCATTTAATGTGAACTTTCATTTTGATCTTTCCCTACCCTGCTTTCATTCCAATCACACTTTTTTTTCTTTCTTTTTTTTTAACAGATTCAAACTAGTGTTTATTGAACATGGCTATTTTTCAGCAATCCATCTAAGAAATAAAGTTTATTTATGTCCTAGATGTAGAAAATATAAACACTATAATGATATTTTGTTCAAACTGCAGGATGATTATAACTAAAGATCTAGAGCATGCATTTAGATCCAGTGACATTCAGTACTTACGAGACGTAGTTTAATATGAAGCCTGAAGTTTAAATTGACATTTTCGTGGCAGATACAGTCTATGAGTGCTTTACTTAGATAGTAAGGACATAATGTAAATAAAATAAGAATGGCTTTAAAAAAGAATGGTCAAGCTGTATCATTTCTTCTGCCACGTTTTAATATGTATAATAGCCCTCCTTTTTTCCATTTGGACATAAAGTCAATAAATATATGACTGTCATTAATATAATAATTTTCCACAACACAAATCTATAACAATGTAATTGACTCATGTATTTGGAGAGGTGACTGGAGGACTGTAGCCCTGCATAAAATATCTGTGACTTTTATTAATTATCTGATTTAAGGGATGTAGTAAGTATGGTAAAGTATTTTGGACCCAATAAGTTTGAAATACAGATGGCTTCCTTCTCTTAAAGCTACACTTTTAACCCTACAAATCTTCAAGTAATTATTATATAAATTCTTGTGAAAGTTGGAGAAGTCAAGATAACTTTACAAAAGGAAGCTGGAAATTACATTGAAATATATATTATATCATTTCTGAATTTTTTGTGGTGACATTGAGATTCAATATATTTATATTTTCACATAATTTTTGTATGTACTGTTCATTGAATTATGGTGGTAATAAGGTGGTGATATTGAGTATGGCAAGGTGGCACATGCCCAGAATCCCAGTGATTTGGGAGGCTAAACAAGAGGATCTCAAGTTCAAGACCAACCTAAGCAACTTAGTAAGACTCTGTCTCAAAATAAAAATAAATAAATAAATTAGAAGGGGTGAGGATGTGAGGATGTACCTCAGTGGTAAAATGCCCCTGAGTTCAGTCTCCAGTAAAAACAAACAAACAACAACAACAACAAAAACAAAACAGAAAGACAAGATTGAAAATGCTATTTATATTTCTAATGGACATGGAAAGACACATTATCAACACATACAGTATTAAATTGCACATAATGATAAAAATAGGGAAGACAATTTCCTAATCTATACTTTAACACATATATAATTATCTTTTGGTGGAGTGTGTTTGTTCTGAGGATTGAACCCAGGTCCTTGGGCATGCTAGGCAAACCCTCTACCACAGAACTGGTAATAATAATCATTATAATACCTCCTGTTCATTTCACAAAATAACCATCTAACATTTAAATTTCTAATATAACTCATATTAGTTGCTTTTGTATCTTCCAAATGCTGAATTATTTCCAGCATGAATCACGGTAGATTTCTGTGAATTTTCTTTTTGTTTTGGGAACATGGGGACATTTTTAAAAATTTCTCATAAAGTGGTTTATCCACCCATTTTAGCATATACAATTGCAACCCAGTAAATTTCAAATATTTGGTGAAATTCATTGCAGGGAATCTGTTTCCTGATCCCCTTACATAAGGAACTTCTCTCAGTTCCTCAAATGCTTCCTTCCCAATTGTACTGCTTGTATTTTCAATGCTTCTCTCTCCCTACAATTCTCATAAGATCCATTACCTTTCCAATCTTTGTCCATCTCAATCATTGAGGGCAAGGATCATATCCTTATTATACACTAGAATGTTAATTACTCATTAAAATTTTTCATTTGATCTTAGATTTTCAATACACACATTTTGCCAAAGTTGTAAGGAAACTATCCAGTTGTCAGATCAGGCGAGGCAGGGAGCTACCAAAGAAGGCAGATTTAAAAGTGCCCCTAACTAGGCTTTATTGAGATATCACTTCCAGGTAGAACTCCGATCAGACCCACAGAGTGGATAGGAGAAGGGTCTGAGGAGAAACCACATGGAAGCTCAACTGGACTAAACTTTTATGGGGCTTATGACAGTAAGGGAAGGGCTTGGGACAGGAAAAGGTGTTTTTAGGGTCCCTTGTCCCATTGGAGTTGGTCAGGGGAGTTGGCTGAACTCCAGGATTGGCCAGGGGGTCCTGTTGATTGACAGGCATTAGTCAGGAGATCTCACTGATTGACAGGCATTTCTGCAGGCACCTGATTGATATTCCTTTTCCCCTCAGGCTGCTTTGTTCTAAGTCGCCACCACCGACCTAACACCAGTCATGAAAGATTGAGCAGGGACAAGAAAATACAGGGTGACTGACAACCATAGGGAACCTTATCTGAGAGGCAAGCACCTATTATTTTAAGATCATGTCACAACCTATCAGGTGGCTGGGACTCTCCCTTATCACCAAGCTGCTACAACATCCAATTACCTGTCAACCAAAATACAGGCAGTCACTGGCACAGTGGTACACACCTATAATCACAAGGGCTCAGGATGCCGAGGCAGGAGGAGTGCAAGTTCAATGCCAGCCTCACCAACTTAGTGAGGCCCTAAGAAACATAGCAAGACCTTGTCTCAAAATAAAGAAAAAAAAACTGTTGGGAAGGGGGTCCCAGATACAAACAACCAAAAAAGGACAAAAGCAAAAACCAAAACCCTCACAAAGAAAAGTTGCTGAGGGATCTTCAAAGGATAATAAAGTGATGAAGGGGGCAATGAATTGAGGCTAATGGCTAATAGAGAATCAATGTCCTTGAAATCTTCATCTTTTGAGTACCACACCATCCTTTCTTGGTGGTAGTCATACAGTTCCTATGCACAGTGTCAGTAATCAAGAAGTACACCTGGGCTGGATGCGTTGGAAACTTTCCTGGACTCCCAATAATACTTCATTGCAGGAGGGGTATACCATTCTCTTATCGAAAACTGGGCCCTTATGTCTCCAGTTCCAATCCAATAACAAGAACATGGTTTTGAGAGAAAGAAAAAAAAAGTTTTATTGCTTTGCTAGCAAAGGAGAAGCACAAGGGAATCCTGTTCCAGGGCTATGATTCCCATCCAGGGGAGAGGGGGTTTTTAAAGAGCTGATTCAAAGGCTATATCCAGGTATTTTCTGTTCAGAGGGTAATTCAGTTGTTAATCTGGAAGACAGTGATTTCTTAGATCTTCTTGTACCATCCTCAAAGTCTGAATTATTTTGTGTCTGTGGTGGGTGATTGTGCTTAGACAGATAACTCTGCCCAGGACGGGGTGGGGGGGAAGATACTCCTATATGTAGAGAGAGGGAAACAAAGAGAAAGAAAAAGGAACATACCTTCTTTAAATATAAGTCACAGTGGCAGAGCAGCAAGGGCTATATTCAAACATAAGTGAACCATTGCTACGTTCCCTCTCCTAAGAGGACCCGCTTTCTCCCTCGAGAGTGTCCCCTTTCTTTTTTCCTGTTCCTTCAATATACTCATGATTGCTACTCTGAGCTACATGTCTGAACTACTCCTCGTGTGATCACAAGATTCAGAGAGAAAGGACTGCCATGGCTGCCTGTCTTTACAGCAAGTCTTTGCCGGGTAATAGAGTGACATACACTGAAACTCAGGAATATGTAACTGTCACAGTGTAATATAAGGAATAATCATTTGGAATGATGGACTTTCATATTCTCTAATGTTGTGATGCAAAATATTTGTCCCTTTATTAGATCAGTAGACAAATTCCTTAAGTTTTGTGCTTCACATAAAACTTAATTTAAATGCAATCTTTTAAAATCATTGGTATCAAAAATTTATACTTTGCAAGTATCTAATTAAATATTTGTAATATGTGTTTATATATGGATAGGATACTTAAAGGCATATTTTTTCACATCTCCATTCACTTAAAATATTTTATATATGTTAGTTTATACAGTTGCTTAGAAAGTATATTTTAGAAAAACAAAAAGGTCAATGTGAATATATATTAGAGGGACTGGGGCTGTAGCTTAGTGGCAGAGTGCTCACCTCGCATGTTGGAGGGACTGGGTTTGATCCTCAGCACCACATATAAACAAGTAAAAAAACCCACCAACAACAGCAACAAAAAAGAATTCTATTGACAACTAAAAAACATTATTATTATTAGAGTGGGTAAAAATATTAGAGTGGGTAAAAATAGTTGGTAGATGACTTATGTCCCCAATATACTTTATTTAAAAAGTATAACTGCCAAAAATATGCATGCCTAATGATAACTCCATGGTTCTAGCAAAACAAAAACAGAAAAAAATAAAATTAAAAAAACGCTAAAAGCAGAGTACTTCAATTTCTGAACAAGGAGGATGATGTGCTTACAGCACACACTTTTCAATGCAGTGATTCAAGTTAATTCTTATATTGATGTGTATAAAAAATGATTTTTGTGTTTGTTTGCTTTCTGTTTAGGAATTAGAAACTTCCACACTAAATTGAAAGATGGTCATAGTCTTCTAAATTTCTTCTGAATTATCAAGTGAATTTTATTCAAGAATTTGAAAAATCTTAAGTCTCTATCAGGCAAAAACTTCTGTGCCTAAAAAAAATGAATATTATAGATGTGTGTGTACTGAGGTAAAATTCTAAGAATCATTCCTGTTTCTAAAACAATCCCATTTTTATGCTGTGATAAATTACAAACATGTTTGTAATATTATTTATGTTTCATTATGACATTTTATTAAAACAATGCATTTCTTAAATTGTATTCTAAGATAATATTACATTGTATAATAATTTAATTTATGAATTTTATATAGTGAAAGATTTCTATTTTTTATCATCTGCAATAATGATCTTTAGATCCAAAAGTATAGTTTTCAAGTAAACCTCTATTTTATGAATATATTAAATTGATTCCACAGTCACACAAAACTAGGCATATATCAAAAAACATGACAACTAACAATACATTATACTGAGGAGCTTGTCTTATGGTCTGTTACAGAGGTCACTCTTTGCCTCCATCCAATTTAATATCCTGTTTAGCATTTTAATTAAGAATTTAGTAGAGCAAGTAAATGGAATATTAATAGGGTTCTTATATTATACAAAATAGAGAGGTGTAACAAACTATATCAAAACCAGAAATCATACAAAATAAACATAATGAGGTTAGTAGCAGGGGCAGCAGAGAACAAAATGCAATATATTTCAGAATAAATGAGTTGACACACATCTCAAGAAACAGACATGTAAGTTTTTCCAAAAATAAAAACATTTTTGGTGAGAAGATGAACAATAGGAAAGAATATCGTTTATGAGGAATCCGTGGACATATTGCTATACTGTGCCTTGTATAGAGATATTATCTCAGCTTAAAGAAATTGAGATCTAAATTAATGAACAAATACTAAATCCAAACAATTTCAAGTTCTGTATAAGTTTATATATTGAGACCCTTATAAAGTTTATTAAATATTAAAATATATACAATTAAAATATCTTAAATAATATTCTACTTTTTAAAACCTTATATGTATGTTTAGAATTACTTAAAAGCTTAGTTATGAATTTCTAATCTCCACTCTAAGAGACTGTTCTGTAAGTTTGTGCAGACCCTTAGAGCCCTGGACTCTGCACCACATAGCAAGGCGAATAACATGTGTCTTTAAGGATATGACCATGCACATATCCAAGCGCTGTTTGCCCTGTAAACAATGGCTTCATGGTCTGTTCTCAGACATAGGGATAATCACACCTACAGTCTGATCATCCATCAAGACAATAGAATTCAGCATAAATCCAGCATCCACCATAGGCCTTGATTTCAATGTTATTCTGCTAAGAAGTTCAATGTCCTGGAAGTCCAGACCATATTCAATAAGAATGATGTAAAATCACTGTACAAGATCTCTTACATGCTCTACACATGCTCAGCCAGTGGTAAGATACAGCTAGAGTAGGGTCAGCACATACATTGTGTAGCAGCCCCCAGCTATAGAATGCGTGTGATTCCACTCCTTCATTCAGGTGTGCATGCATTTCACCTACTAGACAGAAAGCACTGAATCCTGACCATGGTTTAAGAATTGTACCACATTATGAATGGTACACAGAGCTTCATCTTCAAGCTAACACCTTGGAATTTCTTTGAAAACTCATTATCTTTGAATGATTTTTAACATCAAAACACAATAATAATTTTGCCCTGCTTTACCAAAGAAGAATTTTCAATACAGTACAGTTCATGGCTCAGCCATAAGCAAATGCACACCACTGTAACAATTTTCCTTTAAAGAGTGCCTGGTCTGAGACCAAGTTATTAAAGCTCCCACTTTGGTAGATAAGAAACATTATAAGTATTTAAACAGTGGAGCTGTCTGAACCACAGCACAAAAGAAACAAAAGAAAAGACATTTCTGGAAAACATAATAAATCCATCAGAATGAATTATTACCCTTTCCAGATTCAGGGAGTTCTTTTTAAAAACTGACGTGCCACCAAAGGACTTGTTGTCCTATTTGTATTTTATTATGAACTGTCATTCTCTCATACTAGACCGATCAGGTACTCAGCAGCAGCAGACTTAGATCAGCTGGATACTCTGCAAAACATCACCTTGATCCTCTATAGTGATAGCATAATACAAATTAAATCTGAAAGAAAAATATAACAGTACTCTGTATGTCTCGGTAAAATACAGACACACAACACACGCATACAAACAAACACAAAATTATCATTAAGCTGTAGGACAAGTGAACTCCCATTTAATTGTAAATTAATAAGACAGTAAATTTTCAGGAGAAAGGTGAGAATCTAAGATTTTATCACATGTCAATTTCAGCAACTGGTAGAATTGTATACTGTATTGCATAGAGCACCAGCAGTGTACACCCCACAGGGATAAATAACCAGGGATGCAGATGTGTAGTCCAGCTGTTCTTAGTGTAATATATTACCCTTTGTTATACATCTAATAATATAAGCTACTTGGAGATGCATTAAGTATTTTGATCATTTTTACATAATAACACATCTGAATAAAATTGAATAAGATTGAATTTTACAAAATAGAACATTTTTATTTTGTTTATTTTGTAAAAAAAAAAAGAGGGGTCTAGTGCAACATTTTAAAACTGGTCTTCAGTGGTAAAACAGATTATCAGGAAGGCTCTTGTTATGCAAAAAAGCAAAAAAAATGGAAAAAAAAAACAAAAAACCTAAACGTGTGTGTCCCTTTTCAATATATTTTTCCTCTCAGTGTTAGGGTCTGTAAACAAGTCAGGATGGTGCCTGCTGGCAATCCTATTTACCAAACTTTGACTCTGAAACTATTTTATAGCTGATCTTTCTTTGCAAATGATTTTCCTGTGCATTTAAATCCAAGCTCTTTAGCTTGATTACTAAGACATGGACAAGATTACCCTCCATGCCCCCAATTTCTCTTGAGTTTGTGCTTTCTTCTGTGCCCTTTTACTTAAACTCTACTTACCGGGATGTTTCCACTGTCATTCCAGTCTGCTAAAATGCTCTCAAGTCACTGAAGCAGAGAGTTATTTGTCCTTCATCTTAATTGCTTGTAATAGTGCTGTTCTGCCCATCCAAAACCCAATTACACATTTTTATGTACATTAAATATCCTTATATATGTTTCTATCTGATCACAATATCTGTATACCAAGAATGTGACTTATAATTCTGTATCATTCTTCATGCATACCAAGTGAAGTCACATATAGTTGATATTCCTCAAATAATTATTTTATTGAAATAATAGAACTTGTTTTAATGTTATGGCAAAACTTTGTTCTAGTAAAGAAATGTCTAAAATTACAATGAACTGTTTTTACTGCTAAATATAGGGAACCAGTGAAATTAGCAGTAAACAAGTATGTCATTTCCAGTTATTGAACCATTTGACACTTGGTAGTATTTACCTTAGGGCTTGTTAAAATGAATTTAAAAACAAAATAGTGGTAGCTAAGATTCTCCAGACACAGAATCAGTAGGAGAGCTGGATAGATAGATGATTGATAGATAGGTAGATTATAGGTGGGTAGATAGATTAAAGATAAACCCTCATTGTTATACAAAATTACATATAAGAGGAAGTGAGGAGAAAAGGGGAAAAAAAGAGAGAGAAATGAATTACAGTAGATGGGGTAAGGAGAGAAGATGGGAAGGGAGGGGAGGGGAGGGGAGGGAAAGGGAGGGGAGGGGGGATAGTAGAGGTTAGGAAAGGAAGCAGAATACAACGTACACTAGTATGGCAGTAGGTAAAAAAGTGGATGTGTAACCGATGTGAATCTGCATTATGTATATAGGGTAAAAATGGGAGTTCATAATCTGCTTGAATCAAATGTATGAAATATGATATGTCAAGAACTTTGTAATGTTTTGAACAACTAATTTTAAAAAAGCTAATAGGTAGACAGATTGACTGATTGACTTCAGAAATGGCTTTTGGCTCATGTGGTTATGGAAGATGACAAATCCCATGATCTTCCATTTGAAGCTGGAGAAACAGGAAGTTCAGATGTATGACTCCTTCATGTTGTGAATGCTTAAGAAGTAGGGGTGCCCATGTCTGAGAAATGATGAAGATAGATATTTCAAGGCAAGAATTTACTCTAAAACCCCACCCTTTTTGTTGTTGTTGTTGTTCTATCCACATTGCTGAGGGATGATCTTACTTATTGAGTCTACTGATTCAAATCCTAATCTCTTATGGAAACACCCTCACAGATACACCTTCAGATAAAATGTTTTACTGCTGCAGTCTCTGGCTGGGCACAAATCACGAGTCTCCACACAGCTTGTAGATTCAAACAGCAATTCTTTATTCCCGAACTCACACCGGCCGTCTACAAACACGCTCTGGGGGAATCCACGTTCTCTGCCCAAATCCACTTCTCCCAAATCCACTCCGCATGGGCTTCTGTCTCCCAAAATATACTGTCTGACCCTAAGCACTCAAGAGGAACTCAGCAGCAGGATACGCCCTATTCTAAAGGGGGAACACCCTAATCTCCTATTATGCTAAACTGCCCTATTCTAAAGGGGGAACACCCTAATCTCCTATTATGCTAAACCGCCCTATTCTAAAGGGGGAACACCCTAAACACGGATCCTGCCCTGGTCCTTGAGCAAGGTCACCTTTCAGAAGTCCTTCCACTAGACAGCATGGGAGTAAGCTGGCAAGGAATTTGTCATACCTACTTGGCTGATGGCTCCCAGCATCTCCCCCCTTCTGATTAATTAAACAACAAGTAATGTGGCTTAAGGACCGTGCCTGGTAGGTTGTCCAGTTCAACATATGGCTCTTACCGGTCATTGGAAAACTGACCTTTAGGCGTCAGCCTCCTGTCTTAGGTTGATACCACTGCAACTCGATCATACCCGTCACTGACTACCTCACTGACTACCGGTCCAGCATACAGCCATACTTGTGGATAGGTCTATGCACCAGTGGGGGGGGTGAGGTTCTTTGCCTCACCTCTGTTGGCCCCCAAATTTGGCCTTGGTGCCAGTGGGGGAGTGAGGTTAATGTGGCTTAAGGACCGTGCCTGGTAGGTTGTCCAATTCAACATATGGCTCTTACCCGTCATTGGAAAACTGACCTTTAGGCGACTGACCTTTAGGCGTCAGCCTCCTGTCTTAGGTTGATACCACTGCAATTGGATCATACCCGTCACTGACTACCGGTCCAGCATATAGCCATTGGCTCCCAAATTTAGACCATCACTAGCAGAAGGGAGGAGGATACAGAAATGCCACGACACCAAGCCAATTGACAGTTCCTTTGGAAAAATTGCATCATTGGTGACACCATCAGCAAAGATCACTGGTGACACCATCAGCAAAGATATGCCAGCATTACCACAATTAGCTGCACTAAACGTAGTTACATAGTCCAGGCAAGTTCTGCAAGCAGTTCAAAGTGGAGGAATCTATCAATCTGTCCGTCTCCTCCCAAAGTCCGTTGCCTCCCAAAGTAAGTTGACTCCTTGAATGAGCATACTTGTTGAGTTATATTCATTGGGATGATGATAGGAAATCTGGCAATGATGCTAAAAAGACATTATCCTGAAAAGAATTATTAAATATAATAAAAAGGAAAGGTGGAAGTAAACAAACAGATCTGTTAACCTCCTTAAAAAACAATCCTTAACAGCTGTTTACCTGATTTAAATTAGTAAACAAGCAGATCTGTTAACCACCTTTAAAAACAATCCTTAACAGCTGTTTACCTAATTTAAATTAAGCCATTTAAATCACGTGAATAAAAAAATAATAATTTGGATCCATTTTCTCATGAGCGCTCCTCATATATGAAATATGGACATATGCACACACAGACATACAACACAAAACACAAATGTGCAAACAAACGTACAACACATAAGATAATAATAAAGGCCTTGTAGCTTTACCTAGGTGAAATCTCCATTGCAATGTTTAAAAACTCCATAGTCAAAAAAATAAAACTGATCAGAAAAACATTAACCTAGGTTTGTATGAGCTCAAAAAATAAAAATAGAGCCTTATGATGTGGAAAAATGCAATAATAAAACAGACATTGAAAAAAGCATCCTGGTTAATCACAGTCGCAGATGTAAGAATGGTCAAGCTGGAGTTTTGGATATCAGCTGTTATGGATTTGAGTCAAATCATCTTCTTTTCGATCTGTAGAAATCGTTTTGGTTAGTCTTTCTGGAATCCAAATCGGCTGCTGTTCTCCTGTGGAAAAACAAACAGAACCCCGACTCCAGAAAATCACTGGGTCAGGATCTTTCCATTGTCCTGTTAGAATACAAGTCTTTCCGCAGCACTAAGTCCTGATGAATCCAAATTTTAAAAGTTTAGAGTAAAAAGGGTTATTTTAAGTTTATCTTTGGGGGATATATACCCCTTTCCAATTTTTAAGATTAACTAGGCTTTGAATGATGCAATCTTTCCTCCGTCATGAAGGCATCTTAACCACCTTCAAATTAACCTTTTAAAGTCTTACAATTATCATCTATACTGTACTTTTAAATGTACTTTTTCACCACCTACAGCTTCACTCTTTTAAACGAGCCTTAGATTCTGTTTAAATCACTTAATGTTAGTTTACATGGCTGCCCTTCAACCAAAGGCCTTTTTTACTCCATTAAGAAGCTTTGTCTCAATCTGCCATGTACAAATATCTTTTTTTTTCCTTTCTCAAACTTTTAAAGTAAGTCTAGTTTCCTCAAAATCTTTTTAAATGGCATTTCACAACTTTTTACTTTACCACACAGAGAGTATCTCATCTAGAAACATTTCTTTTTCTTTTAACCTTCCATATTAGAATATATTTTCACATCTTCAATCTTTTAATATTTCTTTTCTAGCCATTAACCCTTTTTATAAATTCACATTCTGAAATAACCCTTATAAAATTTCTGATTTAGACAAATTACTCCACTTTAATAAGCTGAAAGACTTTCATGTTTTTTATGATACTGTAATTGAAACCCAACTGAAACTTCTTATACTCTTTGTATATAAATTACACCTGATAGAATCTTAACACTTAGTAACCTTGTTTTAGCAAAGACACAGACCAAAGCAATATTAAACTTTTTTTTCCATTAACCAATTTATGAAGACACACATAATGATTAAATATATTACCTTATGGAACTTAATAAGTAAAGAGTACTTGATTTCATATTTAGTGGTTGATATTTTAACACTTTAGCTTTATAAATTAATCAGATGTCTGTAAAAACCAAGATCTTAGACAAGCGTAGTAAACAGAACTAGCCATCTCTTTCTTGTTGAAGAAAAATCCTTCTACAGGATACCATGATGGTCCCAATGATATATTTAATAACTTCTCGTTAAAAAGCCATGGGCTGCATTTTTGTATTGTATCAACATATGCCCTAACTGTTCTTGGTCTTACTGGGGTGCCTCCTTTCTCTAACAATTTCTCTTCCTTGGAGGCAAACAAGTTAAAACCTTGAGTCAACCATTTTCCCCAGTTTGCCTGAGAAAGTTCTAGGAACAGGCAACTTGAAATAAAAACAAAATAAATCAAAACAAGAACGCATTGTTTTTTGAAATGCTCACCCATTCTTTTGCTCTCCTTCAGGGGCTGAACAATTTCACTTACCTTGTTTTCAGATGTTCCGCGTAGGAGCCACCAAATGCCGCAGTCTCTGGCTGGGCACAAATCACGAGTCTCCACACAGCTTGTAGATTCAAACAGCAATTCTTTATTCCCGAACTCACACCGGCCGTCTACAAACACGCTCTGGGGGAATCCACGTTCTCTGCCCAAATCCACTTCTCCCAAATCCACTCTGCATGGGCTTCTGTCTCCCAAAATATACTGTCTGACTCTAAGAACTCAAGAGGAACTCAGGTAGCAGGATACGCCCTATTCTAAAGGGGGAACACCCTAATCTCCTATTATGCTAAACTGCCCTATTCTAAAGGGGGAACACCCTAATCTCCTATTATGCTAAACTGCCCTATTCTAAAGGGGGAACACCCTAAACACGGATCCTGCCCTGGTCCTTGAGCAAGGTCACCTTTCAGAAGTCCTTCCACTAGACAGCATGGGAGTAAGCTGGCAAGGAGATTGTCGTACATACTTGGCTGATGGCTCCCAGCATTTTACCAGCTATCTGGGTGTTCCTTAATCTAGGAAAGTGGGTACATATAATTAACCACTACAAAAGGTTTTGCTTCAAATGTATGCCAGTTCAAACTTTCATTACATATAACAAAATTAATTTATACCAAACGGCATGATATTGGAAGTTCTTAAAATAGCAAATAATAAGACAATGATGAAATCATTGCACAATTGAATTTTGTTTACATTCACAGGACTATAATTTTAATTATAAATGAATTCCATGAATTGAAAATTATGTATTACCACATAATTTCATCTGGTGAACAGATTAAAAATATCGGAAGTAGCTGAAGTTCCAAATTTACTCATATTACTAAATTAATTCGGATAGATTTGAGGTACTGAGAATTTCTACTTTGGTTGTTTCTCATTTGCTTGGTAAAGTTGTGTGTAGAATGTTATTGTCAATATCTTGAACAACAATTTAAAAAACATAAAATACTAAGAATATAAGCTGTTTTTGAAGCAAATACTAATATGTCCAAATGTTTAAAGTGTTTTGAAGATAACAAACCGTGTGTGTGTGTGTGTGTGTGTGTGTATTATACATAGGGAGAAGTAAATGCATACATACATTGAGAAGTAAAGTCATTTTTTTCTGTATAACTATTGGCAGCTACTTTTGTTTCTATGATTATCCTTGTATTTTTAGGGAAAAAAACACAAGAATATCACACTGGAGAAATGAATGATTCTCGCTAGAAAATTTGCATTAGGTGTTTCAATTAACAACTCACATTATTTTTTATACAAGTTTTCATTTAACTTGGTGAGCTATTTTCTCAGTGTTTGGCCTTTGTTTTTTTGTAAATAATAATACGAATTAATGACAATATCTTCATGTAATCATAATCATTGAAAATTATGTGAAGCCATGCATGCATTTGAAACTCTCTTATAAATAAATTTGTCTTAAGAAAATTAAATTAATTCAATATTTAGCTCCTGTTAACCTTTAAGAGTTGACTTGGAAAGTAATGGAGAACTAAACGGTCAGGGGAGTTGAAGTCAACAGATTTGTGTATACTAAATAAAACAGAACAAGCAGGCAGAAAGCACTGGGAATATGTGTGTCATAAGGAAAGGTACACAAAGTGATGAAGAAAGGAGCTGTGAGAAGTAGGAAACATAATTTTTAGGTGCAATAATTTTCATCTTATAAATCTTTATTCCTCTCTATTACTCAAGAAAGAATGCTCCTCTGTGTTCCTCTGTCCCCATTTCTATTCAAACTCATTTTCCTGTACAGTTACTGCTTTTGCTGAGATTCCTCCTGCCATCTCTCTGTGAAAGAAGTATTGATTGAATGATAAAGCAAATCCAGTTATATGGCTGTGGTGATCTCATTTCACAAAAGAGTCCAAGAAATAAATGTATCCTTAGAGGAAACTGCAGAACACTTAACGTTTCTGAAATCCTAAAATGCCAACCAAAAGAACATTTCCAGGGGAAAGGAATGGCTAAAAAGAGCATGTGTCAGAATAATGCTGAAGGAGAGACAAAGCAAAATATTCAGCGCAAGACCAGAACTGAAAGAGTGACCAATACTCTTTAAACTTTGTCTCAGTTTTTCCTGTTTGGAACTAGGAATGCAATAGGATTCAAAACAGATAAATAAAACTAATGTTGCCTGATGTTTTATTTTATTCTTTGATGCCTAAAATATTAAATAAATGTTTATTTTATAATCCAAGGTCAAAATTTTAGTTAAGTAAAGTTGATACTACCTTCAGCAAGCAAAGAATGTCTGTTTCAAATACATGATAAAAATTAAGGTGATGTTTTAAATTTTATTATTATATGAATTAAGATTTTTCCAGATGAGGTAAATCTTAATATTTATAGATTTTTTATAGTTACATTTGACAAAATTTTTGGATTCTGCTCTTTAGAAATAAATAATTTTGCCATTCTTTCAGTTTTGTCATATTTATTTATCAAACACATATACATTGTGGTTTTGCAAATCACACAAAATCATATTTAAGGATATCCAGTAATTTTATATGATTGTAATATAGGTAGAATATTGACTTTCCATTAATTTATGGTATAAAATATATCCAAATACATAAATTTATGCAGTTTTCAAAGCAAAATACATGCAATTAATCAATACTTTAAAATATGGAATTTGTTCCATAACATTTATGTTCACATTAGGATAATTAATTGTTTAATAGATGAATTTTTAAAACCTTATTAATTTTTTAGTCTGTTCATCTTGAGGACATTGAAGTTATAATATTTGACAAGTTTACCAGTAGCCACATAACTTTTCCAAGCCTAGTATGGGAATAATTATGGAAATATTTATATTTAATAAAATTATTTATTTTGATAGCCTTCATGTTTTACATATAAAAACACAATTTCAACTTAACTGATTATAACAGCTAATTAAAAGCTGGTAAAATTAAGGCTTTAAATTAAAGCAGCATGTGAAGATAATTAAAATAAAAAGGCTTGTGTGAAAATATAACTTTTTAGTATTATCCACAAAGTAAAAGGTGTAATAAATGTTTAATAAAACGCAAAATGACATTAACCAGATAAAGTGTTTGGGTGGGTATGTGTGTATTTGCATATACTTCCTTAGGAGAGTGGCTAGTTATCTTTATACTTGTACTGTTAAGATAGTTAATTTTAATTGAAAATTAATTATAGATCAATTTTTTTTTAGTACTTTCCTTTGAATCCCCAGTAGAAGAAAACTGGACAAAGAATAGTTTGCTTGAGATATTATTTCAAAGAAAATAACAAGTAATTCCTATAATAGTTTATTGGCTGAGAGTCAATAAACAACCAATGGAATCAAGAGACATTTATTTTCAAAAATTCAAAAGAAATACTTAATAAAATCATAAAGTTTTTGTTTTAATCTCTTCAGATAAAATAATTATCCCTATTTTTAATTCACATCATTTTTTAAACTAACTAGAGAAAGCAATAGAAAAAAGACACTTGATTAACAATATAGTCTCAAAAAAATTATACATCTTCAATAGCAAAAGTCATCTTTGAAATTTTAAAAAATAAATATATTGATAAATTATTGGACAAATAATTACTGTATTTAAAAACATTTTAGGAAAATGTTACAATGTTTTTGGTATTGTTTTGTGCCACATTTATTAATATCTATTTAAATTAAAGATCAAGATGTTAAATTATGTCCTACTACATGGAGTAAGCCTTGGGCTCATTAAAATTTATGTTCTCTAAGCTTTTCTGACTTATGTATTTTAATTTATGGAAGAAAAAATCACAACTATATTTATTATTTAAATGAATGCTTATATTTTTATAAAAAATTTATTTTTGCAAGAGAAGAACAATATATTTTACTCAAATATAAGATATAAAAATGACCTAATTATACTTTTTTTTTAAAGAGAGAGAGAGAGAGAGAGAGAGAGAGAGAGAGAATTTTTAGTATTTATTTTTTTTTAAGTTTTCAGGGGACACAACATCTTTGTTTGTATGTGGTGCTGAGGATCGAACCTGGGCCGCACACACGCCAGGTCGAGCATGTCGACCGCTTGAGCCACATCCCCAGCCCCTAATTATACTTTTCATGACTCCTCAAAATTCATCTTGCCAAATGACTATCTTTGGGCTTTTTTATTCATGAAATAATTGTACAAATTAGTTTTCTAATACCCACATGATACCAAAAAAATCTTTTGATAACGAAAATTTCTTTATCCAAATTCAACATGATTTATTATTAGACCATACCTTTTTGTGCATCCTGATTGATGTAAACCCATTATTGGCTAATAATAACTATTTTCAAAAATACATGTAGAACGTGCATAGTTACTGATTTATATTTGGTTTATAAATGAAAATAGAAAGGCAATATAGATAGCAGATATTATGATAAATTCACATTAATTAGATGTTTCTCAAGATTATATATACATCCTAATTATGTAGACTTGGTACTTGAAAATGCCCAACAAGTATATGAAAAATGTTCAATATTACTAAACATCATAGAAATGCAAACCTAAATCGCAATGAGATATCACCTTATCTAAGTTAATGTTTTCCCTGTTATGAAAAAATAGTACAGAGGTCCTTCAAAAAATTAAAAATAGAACTACCATATTGTCCAGCAATTTCATGACTGTTTATGGAAATGAAATCAATATGCTGAAAAAATAATTGTACTCCCATGTTTAGTGCAACACTATTCACAAAAGTCATCAAATGGAAGCAAACTGAGTGTGTATCAACTGAAGGATGGATGGTGCTTATACACAATGGAATACTATTCAGACATAAAAGGAGTGAGTGATTTTGTCATTTGGAACAACATGGATGAAACTGGAAATCATTATATTAAGTGAAAGAAATCAGGCAGTGAAAAAATAAGTACTGTATGATCTCATTCACATGTGGACTCTAAAAAGGCTTAAGTCATAGATGTTTGGATAGAATGGTGGTTACCAGAAGCTGGGGAGAGAAGAATGTGGGAGGGTAGAATGAGGAGGGTTTCATAAATAGATACTAAGTTACCTTTACGTAGTAGCAAGATGTTTTTGTAAACTATTGAAATAGTACTCCACATTCCAAAAATCGAAAAGAGGCTTGGTATGGGACACATGCTATAATCCTGGTAATTAGCTATAATCTGCTGAGGCAGAAGTCTATCCTGGAACCTGGGTAATTTGGTCAGATCCTCTTTCAAAAAATAATTCTATAGATATAATTATATATATATAAATTAAGTTAATCAAAAGGTTAAACTTACAAATTTTTTATGTTTACTTGTTACTACAAATAATGATTCTTAGTAAGCAGTTTATTACATGTAATTTAAAGTCCCTATCATTGTATATCTGGTATAATCATGAAGGAAGAACCAAAATAAGAAAGAAAATATGTAATATTAAATGAGGACAGGTGATTTTGTTTATGGAGCATATTAAGAAGAAGGGGAGGGGCAAGAGGTCTGAAAATGCTTTGGGAAAACTTCTCAAGGAAGACCTTCCAAATTAATGGATTATTGAGACATTATAGTCTTAATGAAATGAAAGAATCTGATATGAGTATATGTTGTATTAGAGTATAGAAAAATAAAAGAAAAATGAAATAGTAAAGAACAAGACAGGGGTCAGCTTCTTTGGAAAGAAACATGGTTAAAGATCTAGTTGAAATTAAATATTTGATAAGTATCAAAACACAGATTGATGATCCAATGATTGATTGGGCTGGAAATTTTATGTTCTTATTTATAGGAATCACATAGTGTAAGTATTTTGGCTATTAGTTGAGGGCCTAAAACTGGAGTTTATACCCTATACATACTTGACCAATAGAAGTTAATTTGCTGGGTATACAATAAGAATGTCTGAGAAATTCACAATTAAATTAACTTTTAAATTTCCAGTTGTAGTATAATTTCCACATTTTCCCACATAAAGGAGAAAAATAGAAGTGGTTTCCATCACATATGAGTATAGTTTCTGAGCAGGTTATTATAGGAGTTCACATTGTGATGATTGTCAGTACATGAAAGGAATAGACAAATTAAAACCAGATTTCTATGCTCAGGTAGATAAAGCATAAATATCCTCTTAACTCTTGGAAACCTTGTCATAATTTCCAAACTGTCCAACGAATGGTACACTTAGAAAGATACATTATGCAGACACTTATTTTATTATTTTATCAGGATTTCCAATGACCATATAACTATGGTTTGCAAACATGGATGTGTAGCCCAACCATCCATTTATTTGAATATATAAGTTTATATCAATTTTTAGTATCTAATTTTGACCTACGTAACTATAACTTTCAGAACTAGAGATTCAAAATGCATCTTGTTAAATTTTATCAGTGATTTTGATGTCTCTGGATTTAAATTAATATATGGAAAATACCTGCAAGAAAAAATGCATTTTCATGCATTTATTCTGTTAAGTTGCTATGAAAGAACATGTATCATGATATGTACTGGTAAACCCACATGAAATTATGAAGAAATTGTATATCATATTCTATCTTATTGATTCATTTTTTAGTTAAAGTAACCTAGGATGACTTAACAGAATCTCAAAAGTGAAGTGATTTAGGCAACTGAAGATTGTTTTCTCACTTAAAATTCCAGACAAGCATTCAGGTCAGAGTGGTGTATCTCCTTTCCAGAGTTATTCACAGATGCAAAAAATCAGTCAAAACACATTAGAAAACAGCTTATTATCACCTCTAAAATTTTAACATTTATATGGCATTTAACCTAAATTCTACAAAGAAACTTATATACAGAAGAATGTTTTGTGCACCTATAACAAAAGACATGCCCAAGATTATGTATAGGTGCACTGGACAAAATAGTAAAGACCTGGAAAAAAAAAGCCAATGTTCTTCATTGAAACTAGTTGAATAAATTGTGTTATATTTACACTGCATATATAATTAAGTACTCAAAACAGTAGCTTTCAAAAACAGTGTTATTGAATTTAATTAATGTGATAAGTGAAAAATAATGTTGTTATGTACATCAATTACATACACCAAGGTCCTTTATATAACATTAAAATACCTAAAATAAAACATTAACCTAATGTTCCTACATATTGTACATTTTTAAAAAATAAAGAAAACCATTAGAGATGTTCATCTATTACATTGAAAACTTAAAAATAATTATGAAAAAATATGCTGTTCTAAAAACATAAAATTAAAACCCAAAGGTACTTAAATTTTTTAAAATGTTTTTTTTCTTAGAAGTTCTTAATAATGAACTGATTTTTTTTTCTCTTGTTGCCACTTTAGACCTATTACCTTTGTTGTCCATGGAGATGTAATGAATTGGGATTGTGAGGAATGAGCAGTGGAAGAAGTTGTTAAATCTCAAATAAAATTTTTATTTTTATTTTGGTTGACATATCCCTTGCTTAGAAGCATTAAAAAGTCAGTAGGTACGTAGAAGTTTTTTGTTGTTGTTGTTGTGGTGGTTGATTTTTCTTTTTGTACCTTCTAAATGTAAATAGCAGTGTTAGTGTTCTTTGCAAGAGTGTTAAGAGAATACATTATTACTGATAAATCTGGCACTCAATATTTTTACACATTCTACTTCCTGTGGCACTCTCAAGTCTTCATTTCTTGATTTTAAGAGCTTCATATTTCACAGAAATAACATCCATGGGGAAGATGATAAAAAAGGTTAAAAAAAAGACATTGGATGCTTATGTCAAAAATCAGTGTAACCTTAAATGAAGAACATACTTACATCTTTTCAGAGTCTGCTTTGTTTGTTAAAGGATCCTCTTCATTTTAACTCAGTTCAAGCAGTTCAAGAACAAGCTCTCTGCAGTAGCAAATGCTTTCTCCCTTTTACCAGCTGTGGCTACCCACTGGCTTCTACTTTATAAAAATGGTTTAAGTCTGAAATAAAACATACAATTAGAAGTTCATATACACATAGTATTATTATTTCCCTGCATGGACTTTTCACCAAATTGCACACTAAATGGCAACTTTTTTTGGTTCAATAAATATAAACATATGGGGGCTGGTTAATTACCAACAGTGGTAATTAATTAGCTGTATACATGGCTTTCTTTACAGATTTTCATGTAAATCACAATTAAAACTTCAAACCTGCAAATTTATTAAACTTAGCAGAATTCTAAAAATGCTTACTTCCCTCAAGCTGTTCATTTTCAAGGAATAGACCATGTACAACATGATCATAAGCTCAATTTATTTTTATCAAGCTTTAAATTCTAGAGTTGATTTTGTCAACTTTAATGCAGGATTTCCATTACAGACTACTCTCCAAGGTGTTTGCTATTTGGTCATAGCATTCATTTGGAAGAAAACAGTTAAAATTAAATGTTTCATAATACAGATAAGTTTCAGTGATTCTAATGAAACTCTGACGATTTTCCTGAACTTACACCATGTATTTCTAAGATACCATAGAGAAAAATAGGGTATCTAATTATCAGTTATCCCCTTATAGGTTCTAAATTCTTTGAATAAAAATGAAATACAAATGTCTAAATATTTACTGAAATTAAATCACAGTACAATATATACTGCCAAACTTTTGAACTAATAAATACCATTAAATTTGAAATAGACTAAAGTAAAATTTAAATTATGCTTTGAATTATAGGGCATAGTCAGGACTTTTGAAAGCCCAATTTTTTTTCTGTCTCTATATGTAAACACAGCGCCAATATACTTAATAAAATAATGACACTTTTTTTAAAAAAACCCATTCACCATTACTTTCCCTAGTAGGAAAGATTTTGCTGGTTAAATGCACATTTTGAATATCCTTGCCATGGAAGAATTCATGCCAACTTGGGTGCAGGCACTAGAAGACACTGCCCAGAACCATGCCTACATTCATGAAAAGCTTTGCAATGCAGTAAGCTTATTCATCTTGTCCATTCTGTGTGAAAATGATCCAAGAAACCAGATTTGCATTGTGTACTTACACATGGCTGGCCATGATAACACTAATGTTTGTTGAACCTCATTGATAGGGTCAGTGAACTAAATTAACACAGCTGGTATTGGGCACTTTCTATTTTGATCCAGACCCATCATAAAGTCAACTGAAACTGAAAAATGTATGTTTACCACTCTCTCACATGAAATATTAAGCTAACAAAATGTTAAAGCAAAAAGTCTATTTAAATTTAATAAATTAATTATTGAGTACAATTCCAATGGCTATATCTCTCGACACACGCACAAATAGAAAGAGAGACAGAGAAAGGGAGGGAGGGAAAGAAAGGAAAGTGGGCCTTCATAGATTGTTATTCTTAGTTTTCAGTGGCTAAATACAGAGTCTTTTTCAAGAATCTATTACTATGAAAGATAAAATATGCTTGTTTGCAAAGTAGTCCTTTATAAATGTATAGATCATCTTTATTTGTAGGTTAATTCAATGAACTTTGAATTCCCATTGGAAATTTTTGGTTTCTTTAATGCAAATGAGTATTCTTATGGGGACAAAATTCTTAATATGATTTAAAGAAAACCAGTTTTGAAGCAATTACACCACCATGATCTTGTTAAATCCATAGCATAACTTACTAAAGTCAAGATGTATTACCAATTTAATCAAAGTACCATAAATCTGAATACATTAATAGGATGCAAATTATATCTTCTTATTAACCAAAATTATTTGGTTTGAGTAGCAGTGAGGTGAAGGCACTGATTTAAGAACCATAAAAATATAAACGTGCAAAACCAATTTTTTCCTTCAAATTATAAGAACATTTTACTAATATTTCAAAAACTGTATTTGTTTATTTTGAGAAGACTATTTAAAAGCTCACAAGTCCATATCCCTAGGGTGGGCCACCAATCCAACTCAATATTCTCATCTGTTCTACTTTATCAAAGTTAAAGCTGAAAAGCAAACAAAAATATCCCAGGAGAAGAGCTCACTATGAAGGCAGCCTAGTGGTACAGCTGAGAGGATTTCCTCAGGGTCCTATACAAAATATTTCACACAGAATGCATTTTCACCAGCCAAAGATAACTTCTATTTTATCAGGCCATGTTTATGGCTTTGTTGTTGCTGCAAACATCATTACAATGAATTGAGTCATTGCTGCTATTTTACCTAAAACCGCACACTGTAGAATGTGAAGCTCTAAGGATAGATTAGCTTTCTAGCATATATGGTTATTGTTTTTAATTTCTGAATTTCAGTTTTAAAAATTTATTTTCAATACAATGTAAATTTTCAATAAATATCACTTTTCTATTTAGTTGATGGAAATGACAAATATTCATATGTAAAAATGGCAATGACTTACCACATATAGAAATGTTTACCACTTAATATCATAAATTCATTACTTAAAGAGAAGAACATTAATTTTTGTCCCTTTAGGGAAAATCATGACTATGAAGGCAGGGAATTTTACTGAGATCCATGTTTAAATTTCTCTTTTACAAAATTGGTAAATAATTTTGAAAATACAAATTAAAATATCTTTGCTTCAGTTTTCCTGATTACCACGGTAAGAACCATTATAAGCTGTATTTTATTGCAAAATAAATAGTCAAGTTCATGTAATATGAGTTAATTGACTCCCAAAACTTAAAGTTGACTCAAATAAGTTATTGTCAGACTCATTTTCCAACCAAAATGTGTCTTCTACCAATAGCTTTTTCAAGGAATAATACATCCATCCTTGCTTTTTTGTAACAACAAAATGAGTAAAATAAAGCTATAATATTTTAAAATCTTGATGAATTTGCTAATAGTTATTAATTTGAAGGAAACATAAAACTGAAATTGGTAATATGGTACATAAAGTAGTAAATATTTCAGGCAATATTAAATGAAAATTTAATAAAAGTTTTATATAATCAAAAAAACTTCTAAAAAATACATGATCTCCAGTAACACCCTGTTCCAGAGAAAAGTAACCAATGATTGGCCCAAGATGTTAATTATCATTCTAGGAATACAGTTGTTGAAGAAAACAATATTACATCATTTATTTATTGTTTTAAATTAGACACAGTGATCATTCCAGTATTTAGCTTATTTTGAGTGTGTGTGTGTGTGTGTGTGTGTGTGTGCATCTTCCAGAAAAAGAAGTCTTTGTACTTTCTACATTTTCTTACTTTTTCATTCTTTGGGATTTATAATAACCAGGACCCTCCAAGTAATGTAAAACATTCTATTAAACAACAGTACCTATATAGAAAAGTAAACTTAAGTATGAAGAACTATAGTTGAGCTCTTAATTAAATATGTTGCATTTGCTATACACATAAAGTAGCTATTTTAATGCTAGGAAATGTGAAGGATCTGAGATTTTATCCTACTTCTAAGTTACTATATTAGTCTGTCTACATTTCATGGGTGCTGATGGCAACTATGAGACTACTGAAACAGAAACAAAGGACAGTTTACTGCTCACAGCAGTAGCAGTAAATTTACCATCATTTCCCACATTTCCTGAACATTCCCTTGCAACAGGGACCTGAAGACCTCTATACAGGCAGTGGGTTGAGTCAAAGGAGAGGAATCCTAAAGAAAAACTGATGTTTCATAAGTGAGCTGTAAGCTAGCCTACTCAGACTTTTCCCTGTAGAGAAGCATTATCTTTATCATACTAGTCAAGAAAAAAATCTCCCAGTATTGAAGGGAGTCATTTCTCTGTCTTTCAAGGATATTTATTTATAAATATCTCAGAAAAAGATAGTCTCTGAAATGGGAGTCAGTTCCTCTACTCATAAGAGAGGAAGAAATGCAAGAGACCCATAGGTAATTGTATCATAATAATAAATAATATTGCAATGGTTCTTTTCAAACACACCCATTAGACACAGAGATAGAGAACCAAGAAAGAGTATTACAGAAAATCTTGAAGTCCTTAGTTTGCCTTCTACCTATATCTTTCCACATAGCACGTGTTGCCATTGTCCTGAAATCTAAGAGCATTAATTAGATTTGCCTATAATTTTATTCTCATGCTTGCTTTTGTGCATTCAAAGGATATTCATGAGATTCATTCATATTATTGTATGTAGTTCTGAATATTGATTTTTCATTGCTACATAAATTTTACTGAATGAGTATTTAACTCAGTGCACATTTGGTAGTTTCTAATTATTATTGTTATTGAAGAATGAATAGCTTTGTAGCATTTAAGCATATTATTTGGCTGTTGAATGTGTATTCTCTTTCACTGCAAAATACAACAGTATAACTTATGACAGGAAAAGGGTATAAATGAACAAAAAATGCTGAATTTACTTTCAAAAATAATAAATAAATGATGCAAAATTGTCTTTTTCTGAAAATTCTAGCAGATCTTGGGATATAAATTATTATTTTGGCATATAGCTTGTTTTGATGAGCTTTTTTTTTTCTACTGTAACCAAAATATCTGATAAAAATAATTAGAGGAGAACAAGTTTATTTGGGGGCTCATGGCGCCAACTCCATTCTTTTATACCTGAGGTGAGGCAGAGCACCATAGTGGAAGAATGTGGTGGAGAAAAGCAGCTAGGAGTATGATAGCAGGAAGCAGAGAGAGAAATAACTCTCACTACAATAAGATATAAACCCCAAAAGTATGCCCCCAAACCCACCTCCTCCATATATATATCTACCTCCATTTACCACCAGCTAATTCCTATCAGTGGATTCATACAGAGATTAGGTTAAGATTCTCAGAACCCAGTAATTTCACCTCTAAATGTTCTTACACTCTCTCACAGATGAGGGTTTGGGAGGCATCTACTGTAGGCATAACACAGTTAAAAGATGCTAACTGAACATATCACTACAATCTTGTTCTGTGATGATTTTCTTTTTTCTATTTAAATACACATTTACAACTGTTAGAGGTAGAATGCTTTCTGCCCACTATATATGGTATTATACTTTGGATGTGAGGTGTCCCCCAAAAGCTCAGGTGTGAGACAATGCAAAGTTTGGAAGAGAAATGATTGGGTTATAGTTTTAACCTAGTCAGTGAATTGATCACTGATGGGATTAACGAGTGGTGACCAAAGGCAAGTAGCTGGAGAAAGTGGTTCATTAGGGTAGTGGCCATGGGGTATATATTTTGAGAGAGAGTGGAGTCTTTCTTTCTCTCTGCTTCCTGATCATAATGTGAGCTGCTTTCCTGTGCCACAGTTTCTCTCAATGATGTCCTACCTCATGTTGAGCCCCAAGGAATGAAGACTACTGTACATGGAAATCCTTATTTATACACTATTCTTTGTTTTGAATATTTTACCTTAAATTTTAAACATTAGAATATTGCCAATAAACAAGTTCAGTTAGGTGAAATTAATTCACATTCATTTTTTTCAACATAACTGAAGTATTTTTTTAAAAATGGGAACTTCATTAAATAATAAATGATTATCATAAATGTCACCTTACATCTTTAAAATGCTTTGGATTATAATGTATGCCATATTGTATGTCTCAAGAGATCCTCTCATTACAAACAAATGAGTACCACTGTCATATACAAGTATTGAGTAGTCCTAGAATCCTTGATTCCCTGTTCCAGGAATCCATGGGGGAAACTTCTAGACTTGTATTCACTGCTGATCTGCTTATGTTAATCCCAATCCCTGGCACTCTCTTTGTTTCTTGGCCTGCAATTAGATCAATTTAAACCACCATCTGTTTCTTGCCCATTGAGTATGTTAATTTTATAGTCATGTGTCTTACTTTTCTATTTCATTTGTAACCATGTCAGGATATATAAGAGAATTTCATCAAGAACAACTGAATGAGAAAAACAGTCATATAAATTAAAAATATGAAATCTGTAACTTTTTAGTTCTGAATATACATCAACTAAAAAAAATAATTATCTTAATATCATAAAAGTTGAAAATATATAGTTGTAAGAGAGAGTTTAGAAAATGAAACCAAGTTGCTTGCTTTTAATCATTCAGAGCAGATTTAAGGCACAGACGTATGGCCCTCTTATTTGGCATTGATTGGGATAAGTACTGCAATAAGGAGAAGTTTTTCCTCATCCCTCATATCCAAGGCCTCTCAGCCAAGATGAATATAATGTAATCTTTATTTTGTGAATTACATTCCATTCAACTATTTTATGTGAATAACTTAATACCAAGAGCAAACTTAGAAATTATTACTCTTTTATTTCATTTACAAGGGAATAGAGACAGACATATCTTAAACTAGCTTACACATTTAGTAAATAAGAGACTCAGTCCTGACTCAATTTTTTTTCATATGATGATTCAATTTTTTTTCTTTAAAGCAAACAAATCTACATTAATAAGTAACTAGAACATGTCAATGATGGCCTTACAATCACCTTTTAAATTTTGGGTTTTTTCCTCTCCTCAAAGGACATGTTCTACACTGTTGTTTTCTCTTGTTACTCTATTGTCAATGTTTTATTTTATTTTGTTTGTTTCCTTAATTTCTACTGGCCATAGTAACTTAGGAAGTGTTTTGGAGGCATACTGAGCATATGCCTAAGAAAGAGAAATTGATCTGGTTCAGTAAGTTCATATTATTCTTTTTGAAATAAAACTCAGTAATAGGAATTTCGTGGTCAGGCTATTGATTTTAGTTTTCTGGACAGAATTAAGAATTCTTTTAGACCCATGCATTACTTTGGTTTATGAAATTGACTAAAGAGTAATATTAGACTGCTTGTAAAAATGAGTGCATTATTACCAAGTAAAATCACAGGAACTGCTAGATTCAATAGCAGAAAAGTGTTAAGTTTGTGAATACTAAATGTTTCATCCAAAGATGATTCAATATCCTTAATTTGAATGAAAATTAATTTTTTAGAAGGGCAAATTAACAGACTTGTTTAGAGAAAATATATTTGGGTGAGATTATGTTGCATGCAAGTAACCCAACATTAAGAGTTCATTCAGAATCAGTGCCCTGGAGAATGGCTTACACAAGAGTTATTAAAATGCAGATTTACTTCTTGTTAGCCAGTTTTCTTTAGTTTACATGCTAAATTTTAGTTGAGTTCCATTAGAGAAAACAAATGTTTGCCTCTGACAATTTTTACTTTAAATTTCATTTTAGGAACTTAATAAAGCCAGCTATCCAAATTTATTTTCTTGATACACATATAAATCTTCATCTCACAAATCTTAAGAAAGAAGAACATCTGTTGTGAGACTTATTCAGATTTTAAACACATCATTTACTAAGTATTCTACTAACAACTTGCACAAAGAAGTCAAATGGTTAACTTTGAATCTCAGTCCTTGCATTACTTCTGCAATAAAACCTCTAATCTGGTCAGCTAAAATGTCTTGTACTTTTTTTTTGTTGTTGTTCTTTACATGCTTACATGCTTTCTAGAAGGCAACTTAAACTGTTTTGTATCTTTGCATCTTTTACTTTATTTTCTTTTTGTTGTTATTGATTTTTTTCTTTGTTTTGTACCCAAGATTGAATCTGGGGGTGCTTAACCACTGAGCAATGTCCCTAGCCCCTTTTGTATAATTTTAATTTTTTTAAAAAAGTTTGAGGTAGGGTCTTCCTAAATTGCTTAAGACCTTATTAAGTTGCTGCGGCTGGCTTTTAACTTGGGATCCTCCTGCCTCAGCTTCCCCAACCATTGGGATTATAGATGTCTGGCTTATTTGGTATGCTTTACACCCTAGACCATATAACTATTAAGAGGGAGAGTTTGGTCATTATTTATTCATTTAAAAATCTTTTTCCACTTGTTTTTGTTTTTTCTTTAAAGAGGTGAGTTCAATAATAATAATAATCCATTCTGCATTGGTTTTCTATTGCTGTATAATCAATCATTCAAAAATATGGAAATAAACATAATTAAACCTCACAGTTTCTTTAAATTAGCAATTCAATATTTTCTTACATAGAAGGATCTGTGCCTATATTTCTAATAAGGGTGCTATCAATATGTCAGTCTGTATGTAGTCTTCAGAAGCTTCCAAATTGGCCCACTCACATCACAGTTGGCAGGAAGCCTCAGCTTCCTTTGGCCCTGTGTCCTGCCAATGCTACTTTAAGAGTGTCCTGAAGACATGGCAGCTGGCTTCTCCAAGTGACTGATATAAGAGAGACAGAAAGTTGAAGCTGCAATGACTTTCACTATTTAGCGCCAGATAATATTGATGAAAAGTATGACTAGATATGTAGTCCTGTGGTAAACCATGTGCTTAGCATACATGAGGTGCTTGGTTCAACATATAACAATACACACACACACACACACACACACACACACACAATACTACCTCATTAGCTTAATTAGGAGTCAGTCATTAGGTTCAGCAAACTTACTTACAAGATGGAGTGGATTGTACTTTGACTCTAATGTGGAAGAGCATGTAAAAGAATTTGTATCTTAAACTACTATACATGCCATACTTACCAATCTTTTTTTTTCCTTGAGACAGAGTCTCACTATGTTTCTTAGGCTGGCCTAAACTCCTAGGCTCAAGCAATCCTCTTGCCTCAACTTTCTCAGTAAATGAGACTATGGGCACATGCCACAGCACCTGGATCCCATCAATGTTTTCATTGTAGATAACATCCTCATTTCCAAGAGACATTTCAGGGATATTTGCATTTGTAGGTGGTATCCTTCCCAGGTGTCCTAGATTGAGCAGTGTATAAACTCATGGACACCTTTCGCATATACTAAGTTTAAGAGTGAATATGGATCTTTAACTGCACTAAGACTCAATTTCTCTTTTTCTGATTCATTGTAACAGTTAGGTCATAAAATTTTTACAAAAGTTAAATAAAGTACATAAAGTGATTATCACTGTGAATGATGGATAGTAAGCAATTAATGACCATAAGTGACAGTTGTCATTATTATTATGATCACAAGCAGATGTGAAGAATCTTGTTTTAGTTAGCTTTTGTGTAACTAAGACCAAAATACTCAATAAGAACAACTTACAGGATGGAAAGTTTATTTGGAGCTCACAGTTTCAAAGGTCTCAGTCAACAGATGGTCAACTCCATTGCTCTGGGCCTAAGATGAGGCAGCACATCATGGGGAAAAGGCATGAAAGAGGAGAATTGCTCAGTTTATGGAAGGTTCAGGAAGCAGAGAGCAAAAGAGGAGGGAAGGAACCCTAGAGAAATGCACCATCCAGGGCATGCCCCAAGAGACTCATGTCTTTCTCTCATACCCCACCTGCATACAGTTTTTACCCAGTCCATTCAAATGAGGATGAACTGATCAAGTTACAGTTCTCATAATCAAATCATCATACATCTGAATATCTTTGTATTAACAGGAGCTTTTGAGTATACCTCACATTTAAGTCATAACAATCCTACACCATATGGTTTTCTCTCCTGAGATCCTATCTGAGGTATGCTTTGACTTACCACCAAAGACAAAAGAAATTCTCAGGTTTTATACAGAGTCACAGACACTTTCCACAGTAGTTGTGTGAAATTTAGAAAAGAACAGAATGTCATGGAGAAGAACTGCAATTTTCCAGTTAATCTATTCCACTGAAAAATGTGTTCTTTAATTTGAGGTTTCCATTGTGTTCTTCCTACATATCCAGAGTTAGTTTTGGGTGGATAAGGAAGGAGGGGAAGGTGAGCTCACTATAAAAGTTAGGAGATTTGTAATTCATTTAGTGCTTGTAGTTCTTGATTTTGTAAAATCTCAAGTAAAGTGTGCTGGTTAATTCTTATTTAACTAACCAAATAAATATTGGTTTTGGGATACCATAGAGTCCTAAAAGAAATGGTAGTACTATAATTAGTGTACAAAATATATTTTACCTGAACACATAATATTATGGTTAAATAGAAAACAAAACAAAAAGACGAAGCACAAAACAACAACAACATCAAAAACCACATTGAATTGGGGATCAAATGTTACCTCATTGATTAGGTGACAAGTTAGGCTATTTATTACTCAAACAGCTTCTGTAGTCTGAGTTCTAATTATAATCACTTTTTTTCTAGTTTATTTTTGTCAATTTAGAGCTATCTCTAGGATTCAATAGAAATGGAGATAAAATCTGCAACTATCATTTTCCTACTCCTATTTTAGTAGAGGTAAAATTAAAATTCATGCTGAATTTTACTTTTTCCCAAAGGAAAAATATTCTTATGTTTTCACATTTCCAGAAAGATATTAGACACAATTTTTAAAACTTTTATTTTTCAAATTCTGTGTTAACTAATGAAATATAAACATATATATGACATACTTAAAAAAAAGGAATAATACCATCCCAAGGTCCCAAAGTTCTCTTCATTTCCTTTCTCTTTCTTTTGAACTGATTTTACATAATACCTAACATTTCTAGCATTAGAATCACTCTTTTAATTTAGATGTGTATTCAGATTGCAGGTAAAGAAACAAGAAAATTATAGCACAATCACACCTTGAGCTGTGTCTCCTGTTTTTTTTTTCTCAGCATCACTAAAGTAACACAGGTGTTTTCTAAGAGTGATAAACTAGACATATGAAAACATTAAAATTTAATAAAGAGAAGAGAAATGTCAAAGTTGCTTAAGTTAGGCAAAACTATATCTTCCAACTAATTACAGAAAGTAAGTTTTAATTTTTAAAATGTAGAATTCAGTAAATATGTCATGTTATGACTTTAATTCAGAACATAAATCTGGTAATGGTCTGGGATTTATATGACATAAAATAAAAATATGAAGAGAAAAATGGGGCTGGGTCAAAATATAAATATATTTTTAAATATAATGAATAATTCTGCAGATCTCATAATGGGAAATGCTAGGTCCTCTGTTAATTCACTTTTTATTCTTCTTCTCCATCTGCCTTTCATTCCATATCCCAAGTGGCCATGTCAGAGTAGGAAAGCTAGACTTTCAAAGTTTGTATTGTTTGCTTGGTCACACAAAAAATGTTCATTGTGGGAGACATTCTCAGAAGTGCCCCAAGATCTAACTTTAATACTGTGGCTCCTCTTCAAATTCATTACTATGAATTCTTAATGTTTCATTGATAATTTTCCCAAAATTCTTTTTTTTGAATCCATTCTTTCCCTCATGAAGATAATTCCAAAAGCCTACTACACATTAGTTTTAAAGAAATCAAATCTTTAGGGGAGTAGGGAGGAAAAAGCAAAGGTGAGGCCATTTTTCAATTTTAGAATATATTCCATGGACTGACTCTCCTTTCAATGTCTTCCTTGTAGAGACCACTTCTGAGTCACCCATTCTGGTCAGATAAATAGTGTCAAAGAGATCTGAAATATCTTACACATTCTTTCTTTGTGTAACAGACTCTTTGTGGATTATTTTCATTACAAATTAAATAGGAGAATTAATTTGACAAAATGTGATGGGTAGAATTTGAGAGAATATCTGAAGCAAGGAGGATGGTTGAAGAGAGTCCTAGAAATTCACAGGATTAATTTAGAAGTGTTGAACTGGACATCAAAATAAAAAGGGGGTGGAAAAAATGTATTTTATTATTCAGTCCAGATCTAACCTAGTGTAAATTCCTGTTCAGGGACTAGATTCATTATGAATGCAGCTGTTCGGAACTCATTAATTTAGAAAAGTTGGTGTATGTATAAGCTTTGCATTAAAAATCAGGTGGAAAACTTGATATATTTCAAATCAAGTAAGGTAGTTACATACATGGTCTGATTCCTTTGGTAACATAAAGAATTTCCCATAGGTCGGATAGTTGATGGATGTGAAAACAGCGAGTGGTGAATTACCTGAGAGAGCAATCTCTGATGATCTTCAAAATACCAAATCTGATGAGTAATGTAAAAATAACTTTAATTAGCATAATCTATGTAGTATACACAACTTCTGGTTTTTCTTTAGTGTGAGCTTTAGTATATTTGTTGTTTTATTATTGAGGCATATGAAGAAGTCAAACTCCATTTTGCCATTTATTTATTAATCATTTTGGAAAAAAAATTCTTTAATTTTCCTTTATTAATAATAGTCCCCATTAACATAGTTCTATTCTTTCTTGATTGGTTTTCTCAGAGGATATAAAAAGGTGAAAGGAGGATATTTCTCACCCTAACAACAAGCAAAGATAAATGAAATTAAAAATCATATTTTTCTTGAAATCATCATAATTGTAAGATTGTAATGTAAACAAGAACTCTTAAATCTCAAAAAAGAAAAGTATCACCAAGAAGGGATGGGTTAGAAGCACAAGATTACTTGGGACACAGCAAAAATAAAATTCCATATAATGTTTTAAAGTAATGCTAACATAGTATGAGTTCCTGTGAGAGTATGGAATCCCTAGGAATTGCAGAAGCATTGATCTCACAGTAGAAGGAGTAATAAAGGCCCTGAATCCCAATATTGTCCCATTCTCAAGTTCTAGGAATTAAGTCTTCAACGTGCACATTTTAGAGAAGACACAACTCACCCTATAATATATCCAAAGAAGTAAAAAGGTAAGAAACAATCTTGATGAAGGGAAAAGAGGTTGGAAAAGACCTGCTGTGAGACATAGGCACATCAGAAATGTCAAAAGCTGAGACTGGAAGAGAAAATTTAAGAAAACTTCTTTTGCAACCCAACACCTACACTAAGCCAAAGGCAACCTCAGAGTAACTTTATCCCAATGGATCTAGATATACAGGTTTTGAAC
This sequence comes from Callospermophilus lateralis, assembly GCF_048772815.1. Classification (NCBI taxonomy): domain Eukaryota; kingdom Metazoa; phylum Chordata; class Mammalia; order Rodentia; family Sciuridae; genus Callospermophilus; species Callospermophilus lateralis. The sequence continues at coordinate 67,445 of NW_027512953.1, forward strand.
ATTTATTTCACATCTCCCAAAGACAACTTCTCAAAGATGATGTATCTGAACCTCAACTGTAACTCTGATTTCTGCCTGCTTTTGAATTATCAATCTCTAGTATGTCCTATACTTTCCCGTATTCCTAAACTTGAGCATCATTCCACTTAACACAGTCCCTTTCCTTGATCCAGCCTCTGAATATTGCTATTCATAGGTGCCAGATATGTAGAGCTGAAATTATATTAATAATAACCATAGTAAATAGATCTGTAGCACTAATAAAGAAAATAATTTATGGTTGAACATTATAAGTCTCTTTTCTTTAAACTGTCTTCATATGCCTCTACCACCTGAGCCTCAAGATTCCTGCCTTATGTATGTCTTTCTCTCATTTGTATTTTTCTTTCTTCCTACTTTCTGAGTTTCTATTGACAATGCTTATTGTGTGTGTGTGTGTGTGTGTGTGTGTGTGTGTGTGTGTGCATGTGCATGTTTATAACAAAAGAATATGACTGTCTCATTTACTCTCCTTCAAAAAATCCAGTTACACAAACCCCTGACTTTTGCATTTGATTACATCTGTGCTTGGGCCAATTTCCCCAATTAACTACATGATTCACTTTACTATAGCATTTAGGTATTTGTGTGAATGCTACACAGCCATCATAGCTACCATTTAATATTGCATCTATCTATCCATTTCATTGTTGTATTTTTTGCATAGCACTTACTACTATTATATACTTTATTTAATTATTTTGTCTATGTTCTCTATTTTTCCTAAACTGTCAGCTTTAAGGAGGCATTAATTTTGTGTTTAGGTGTTTTTCTCCTTTAGCTATGTATGTATAAAAATGAAAATTTTCCCACTACATCCACAAATCTAGTATTTTAAATATCTACTTATCATATTACTCATATTAATTTTCTAAAACAAAAGTAAATATGGGAAAGTAATAATTGTAAAAATGGTTTTAATTTCTCTATTTAAGATATTGATCTGCACAGGGTGTATGAAAGAGAAAATATTTTTTTCATTAAGAAAATTCCGTATCTAGAGGAAGCAGATATTTTTATCATGCATTTGAATATTTTCTTGAATTGTGAATATGACACGTTTGAGATCCACTGGTGCATGTTAAAGGTATTTAGAGGTTAACTTCTAAGTTAAAACCAAGAACGTGTAAAGATCCGGAAATGAGTGGAAACACGGAATCTATAAGCCACCAATTAAGAGTATAACTGGGCCACCAAAGCTAAGAGTGGCACAAGATATTTAAAGTAGAACCTGTTGAAAAGTGAGAGCTATGTTCTTATCACTTATAAATGTATATCAGATATTGTTCTCAACAAATATTTTTTAATTTATAAGTTTATACTTAGGAACATGAAGCCAGAGAGGAACAAGAATTATTGTGGTCAAGAGAAAGACTTTTGAAACTGACTTCATTTGAGACTGTAATTATCCTCACAATAATATACATAAAGGGTCAGTTGTATTCAAGTTACAAAGCTAGCATTTTTTGACATAGATTGGCAATCATCATCTTTATATTTCATTCATTTACACTCTTAAACTAATTTCCAAATACTATATTGGCAATAGTGTGGATGAGGCCATGTTTTGTCAATTTGGTTTAGCTAATCAGTAAACAGAAATAAGAAAATGTTACAGCAATTCTGAGCTTTCATGATCATGTAAAATATAATCGCTTTTAATATTTGAACTTGAATTTTGTCCAAAGATAAAAGTCAAACTCATATAGGAATAGAACAAAATTACATAATTATGATGATATATGCATGAATTGATTACTCAGAATATGTTTTTAAACTATCATGGTATCCTGCACTGATTTACATTATTGAGACTTATACTGATCCTAATTAAAAGAACTTTAAAAAGAAAGCAGAATATGTAGAGTTAAATGTTAATATATTCATGTGATTTTATGTATTCTTTTGAATACTCAATGGAATGTAAACTGCCTAATTCACAGACTGTAATTCTTGAGCCTCATATCATTTTCCCTTTTGAAATTGGCTTAATCTCAAACAGTTTAGCCCTTGGAAAAGTGAACAGATGGCAATTTATTGCTTTAAGAATGTATTTAGTTTGGTGTAGTATAACTTACAGGTTAGGTGTTTTTGAATAAATTGTCTTCCCAATTCTCATTATATAATCAGGCTATTGCAGCTGAAATGATGGTCAGTTTGGTCTTGGTCCAATGAAACATAATAAAAAAATTCAAATAAGATTTTAATAACTTTTCCTTGAAGTGTATTGAATTGTTTTAATAAGGTAACCTGCTTATTACATATGATATCTATTAAATCTAATGAAAATTAAAAATTAGTTGACTTAAATAATTATTGAGTATCTCCATCCTACTAGGCAATCCCTGTTCAATCTAGTAGGGATTCAGGGGTTTATAGAACATAACCCATTCTTTCATGTTAAAGAATTCTCTTCCCAGGAATATGATCAAAGATCATTAAACAATAGAAGGGTGGAGAAATAAGGAAAGAAAGGATAAACAAAGGGTAAAAAACCTCAGTTAAACAGGAGGTATAGATTTGATTTTTCTTTTCTTTTCTTTCTTTTTTTTTTTTTTTGTTTTTGAGTTCTACTTCACAGCATGGTGAATATAGCTAACAATTGAGTTCTGTACATTGCCATACCACCAAAAGAATAGATCTCAAATGTTGTAGTAATGAAAGATATCAAATGTTTTAGGTGAGGAAAGGTTTGGTTAATGCATTTGTTCCTTCCACATTATATTAAAACTTTGCTACATTTCACTTCATCAACATGTACACTATAATTTTTCAACACAAAAAAGAAACTAACAAACAAAAAGCAGACAAGGTATATGGGGATGTGGCTCAGTTGTAGAGCAATTGCCTGACATGTGTGAACCCTGGGTTCAATCTCCAGCACTGCAAAACAAAACACTGAAAAACAAACAAACAAACAAACATCAACAACAAAAACCACACACACAATTAAAAATATGATTTGCTAAACCTTAAATCATATTCCCCATATAATCATTTTTCAGAAATAAATTACTCTAAAGACTTTCAGGAGTTAAAGTAACTATTTGAGGAAAACTTTGAAATAGAAACTGGAGGAGAAGGAAAAGGATAACTTTGGTATTGCAAATATTCAAATAGGTTTTAACAATATCTTAAGTAACTTTTTGACTTATTCTTTTATTATTCTTTTCTCATTTAAGAAATTTTAGGATTTATTCCCCATAAATAATTTAGGAATAATTTATAAAACACTATAAAATATCAGAAAACATTAAAACAACAGATTTTATTAAACTAACAATTCTTACCTGAATATTATACTTAAATTTCTTACCAAATATATCTCAAGTACCATCTTTATCATGTCCTATTTAATCACTTCATTTATGTCGTTGAACAAGAAAATCACTTTGTGTCTTTTAACAGTTAAACTGAACTAAGGGAAAATGATTATAGAAATTACATGGATTTTGAATGTACAAAATACAAATGAAAGAGACTTACAGTTGTTTATAATAAAGAGAGCTAACATAAAGTAGAAAACCTACCTTTCAAAGAAGATGAAAATGATGAGTAGAGTAGACATAAATTCAATGCCATATAGAGGAAGAATACCAATGTCAGAAGAATTGGAGATAAGGAAGGAGTAGGAATTAAGAAAGAGCAAGGAGCTAGCATAGCTACCACACAAGTGATGATGAAGTAAATGAGGTAACAGAAGCATTAGATTGCAGTGTCTTGTAAGACATTTTATAAATATTTTTCTAGTGCAATAGGGATACATGGAGGATTTTTAAATCTACAGAATTGCATTATAAGATTTATATTCCATGGTAAACTCTGACAACTTTGCAAAATATAAGGAAGACTGGAATAGTTGCAGGGCAAGTATTTGAGACTCTAGCATGAATATAGTTTTGGTGCTAGCAGAAGAGATAAAAGGCACGTAAGTTGAATATAGTAATTGATTGTCAGTAGGCAACAAAGAGTAGACAAATTAAATAGGACACACAGGTTTTTTGACTTTAGCAAAAACAGATAGTAGTTTGCTTCACAGGCCAAACTTTGGACATTCTTAGTAATGTGACACCAACTGTAGTTGTTACTCAAACAGGTGTACACACATCCAGCAGAGAGCTTTCCACTAGAGAAAAAAAAAAAAAAAGAAGAAGAAGAAGAAGAAGTTCTTTTTCTGGGCAAGGTTATGGAAGTCATATGACTTGTTGAAGTACCAAAATGAGAATATGTAATGAGAAGCTCAGAGACCTAAATGAGGATAAAAGATACTTCAATGCTTAAAGCATTGGATTTACTGTGGGCGGGGGAGGGAATAGAAAATAGAAAAAAATCTGGCTAGAGAATGAGAGAAGGGTAACACGGAGTTTTGTGTCCTGGCAAAATTAATGGTTGGCATAATAAATGATCAGTTGACCTGTTAAACTATATGGAAAGGTCAATCAATTAAAAATAGTAAATGTGGTAAGAAACATTTTTTTATGTGCAATAAATGCCAATGCCAAAATAGACTTATGAGAATTAAAGCTGAGAAAATAAAGAATGTAAGCAATTCTTGAGAAATCAAACCATGAAGTGGAGGAATAAAGAAGGAAGGAGACAAAGTAACATATATTTAGCAATGTGGGAAAATGTAAAACATCAGTTTGGTTATATTCTGTGTCATGTACTGATATGTCTCATGTTTATATCAAGGTCCACTGAACAGTAAAATTCTGAGTGAGTTACTTTAATTTATGTAAAATTGATTTTTATGAAATGTAAATGTGGATAAGAATTGTGCCTATTTAAAAGGCATTTTGAGAAGTAAATAAGAGAGAAAGCAAATATTTTCTATTGAAAGTAAAATAGACCTTATGCATATATATATATATATATATATATATATATATATATATATATATATATATATGTATATATATCCCCAAATCATGAAATTATACAATTTTATTGAGTATTTATTATTTAATAAAGAAGTAGGAGAGGAGAATTTTAAAAATTCATTATCCACCATAAAAAAATGGCTTTCTTGGGAAGACTATCAAGTGTATAGATGCTTTTTCATTATCTTATGTTTGGTAGGTATCTGGATCAAACCACCACAAAAGTGTATGTCATTCCTATCACAAATTAATCCCTGCTTTCTAAGAGATGCTTCATGTGTATAAATATGTAAAAACAAATTCCACTATTATGTATAATTACAATGCACCAATAAAACATTGGTAAATAGATGCACTTCTACTCAAATTCATATCTGAAAGCAAATTTCTTATCTAAATATATTTACTAAATACAGGCATGATTCAGGTTTTTGCCAAGAAAAAATAAAACACACAAGAAGCATGTATGTATGTGTGTATGTATGTATATAAGTATGTTTATGTACATTGCAATAGATTTCTTAATGTCCCTCAATCTCTCTCTCTGTGCAGGAGGCCCAAGGAAAAGTGCAAGCTGAGTACAAAAGAAGTCAGCTGGAACAATCTGTTCTTGCTTTAGAAGGTCAGTATTTGTTACTACTAAGTCCTCCACCCAATGAATAAGACTCATATTCTTTGTAGAGAATAATATCCTTTACTCAAAATCCACTGATTTAAACCTTAATTATATCATCAGAACAACTTCAGAAAAGTCAGAAAAATAACTTATCTGGCACCCTGGTTCAGCCAAGTCAACACATAATCTATGTTCTTATAAAATTTAATTGTGGAAATGTTAGCAAACACTGCTTCGGAATATATAAAAAGAAAAGGGGAAATTTCACTAATTTTCTTATTTGTTTTATTCTTTTTTTTCATGTTTTGCAGCTACTTTAGAAAACTATGAACACTACCATGTGTAAGATTGCTGAGATCATGCTTCTTGGTTAACTAAAGCAATAAATTAAATAAATAAAAAAAAAAAAACCAGAGGGCAGAGCTCATTTTCTTTTGGAACAATCGTGGGGCTAGTTTTCAGTAGAAAGCCATTGATTGCATCCAAAATACATATTTCACATAAAAAAATAATTATTATACAAATGTGAAGTGATAGAACCACCCTAAGATGAAAAATCCACGCGTTGAGTCTGGTTTAATTTTAACATTTACAAAATGGATAAAAATTAGATTTCTATTTTAAGTGAAAAATTAGAATAACAATTTAATTTTAGGTATGTTCTTAGGACTATGAACAAGCAAATCTCTAGAAATTGTGACTGAGATTTCAGTAGTGACTAAGGGGCAAGAAAATGGGCAATTCTTGTTGTAGTCTTATAGCTTATAAACTTTTTTAAACATACAGGTAAATCTATGGTGCCATACTATAATTATAAAATTTTTCTTTCTTTCATGCAGTCACATTGAAAGAAATTTCTTAATTTTGAAGTAGTTAATTAACCAGAATTACCATAGATCAATGGAAGTTGAATAAAGTTATGTTCTATCTTTTTAGACTCAGATAGTCATTATTACAAATTGAAACAGCCTTTTATCCTCAATTCAAGATAAGGAATTCAATGTAATCACTGTAATTAATTTAGCTGCACTTAGGAAAGTAGCGAAAAATATATGAAATGAGACTTCTATGAAGTACAGATAGTATAAATTCTTACATCATCTGTCAGGTAAGTTTTCATTATTTATTAAGACTTTCATATTTCTAGGTAAGTATTCCTTGTGGAGATTAGTTCAAAGTGATGTTCTGTTATCTCCACATTTAGGGTCAAGTACTGCAGCTGTGATGCTACTGTTTTCTGAATGACTTCAGCAAAATATCATGAAATAGCTCAATAAGCATGTAGTATCTCCTTTAGTAGCATATTCCAAATTACAACTGTGCCATGTTGGATTGAATTTATGCTTGAAATTTTAGTTTGGCTTCCTTTGTATTATAGAATGAAGGTTTAATAGGTACATAAAATCAGTCTGCTGATCAGTATGCATTTTTTTAAATTAGAAATGCCAATAAAATAAAATATATAGACCAAATGACAAGCTGATTTTAATAGCAGCATGGAAATATGCCAAGACTTAATTTTTAGAACAATGGAATACAATAACAGTATGAACAATGGTAACTCATTGGCTTCTTTTTTATCAATGCATATTAATTATATAGAAAAAAATGGGATTCATTGTATTGTGTCATACATACATACAACATCTTCAGTCATTTCCACCTCAATAAACCTTTATTGTCTTCACTCACTCTACCCTGGTCTTCATCCTCTTCTTTGGTAGTCTCCCTTTTACTTCCATACACTATTTAAGAAGGATGAGATTGCTTTTAAAAAAAAAATTGTAATAACAATCTTTGGAGAAATTCATAAAATAATATAGAATTTACACAATGTGGTAAATGGGATTTAGTATTAATTCTGCTTTAGAAAATATTGAAAGGCAGAGTCTATAATTGCATTTGTGGAGAACTGAGTAAGTGATTCTGTAGTGTAAACATATTCTAATTTAAAGCCATTATCTGTAATAAATATATTGCAAAGAAATAAGATGTTGGATACATCAAATCCAAAGTAGTGCTGCTAACTCTAATTTGTAGCTTATTCAATTTATTGAGAAATGTAAGAAAATGTCATGTGTAGATTCTGCCATTTGTAATGAACTGTATTGGGGCAATGCAAAGCTAAACTAAGTAGCAGCCTTTGCTCATTCAGACAAAACCCATTGCATTTTATCCTCTGAATATTAATTCTTACTTTTATGTGAATGTGTTTCTCAAAATCCGTGTGTTAGAAATTCAATCTGCAATGCAGCAGCATTGGGAGTGAGGGCATAATGGGGGATGTTCAGGCGTGGAGGGCTGCACCACTGTTGTTATCACAGTCATACAAAAGCCTAGTGAGGGTCCTTTTACTCTCTGCTCCTCTCACACATTTTGGTGACACAGTATTCCTCTTTGCCGGAGGAAACAGCTATACAATATCATCCTGGAACCAGAGAACTAAACATGCTAGTGCCTCGATCTTGGACTTCCCTGCCTCCAGAACTGTGAGAAATAAACCAGTCTTTTTCAATTACCCAGTATAAGGTATCTTGTTTTTGCAGAAGAAAATGAACAAAAACATATCTATTCATTTAATTTCTATTTAAAAAACTGAATAACAATGTAAAACTTGGGTATTAGAACACATTCTCACTTTATTTGAGTTCATCTTTAAGTCCTAGATATTGAAAATTTATGACATACTTTCACAAGACCTCAAAAACCCATATATATATATATATATATATATATATATATATATATATATATATAATTTCTAGAAATATTCAACCTATCTCATCTACACATATGATATAAAAAAGTAAAGTACATGATAACAGCTAGTAGGTTTGGAATTCCTTAGATTTGCATCTCCTGTCTCATATGCATAGGGTAATATTAAAGCAGGATGTTTAATTAGGCTCTATGAACTTTAAATGAATAATCAGTGATGTTTTACAAATTTCTCATGGCAAGGTTAAGCCACACAAAGTACTTTTTAAAAGATGTGATTCAGCAGATTTTACCTAGTTGAATGTTTTAATTCTTTAGATGGATTTCATAAGTAAGCATAGGTTGTGATATTAAAAAAAAGTGTTGGCAACAATTGCAGTAAAAGATTAGTTGTAGAGTCCCTGGATTTGCTAACATATCCCTGAAATATAAAATGCTATTTATTCTCCTAAATTCTCCTTGGTGCACACACACCTCTCTCTCTCTCGCTCTCTCTCTCTCTCCATATATATATATATATATATATATATATATATATATATTCCAAACACACACACACACACACACACGTGTGTGTGTGTGTGTGTGTTTGTGTATGTATGTGTGTTTGGAGTAGTGTGTGGCCCAGTATATACTATTTTTAGGTATTAGTTGTTTGAATCTTGACTAACGAACATTTTTCAATACTATCTGTTATTTATTGATTCTACCTTTCATAATTATTTTTTCTCTTCATTTGTTTACATGTTTATTCCTGTAGTGGGTTTTCAAAATAAAAGTTATATTAAGATGCAACATCCTCAAATTTACAAAGGAAAGAATCTGGATAACGGAAAACTTATAGAAAAGAAGCTGATGATATGTTTACTAAGATGCTTTAAAGCCTATGTCTACAGTGAGCTATACCATTAATACACAGGACATATTTGTGTCTTTCCACAATGTCAGAATTTATTAAATAATCGTAAATACACAAACTACCTCAATTTCTCCAACTTTGAGTCACTGAATAGTCATGGTTCACTTGGTATCTGGACAATGGCAATCACAAGTTCTTTTGTTCTATTCCAATTAATTGCTTATATCTATAACCTTCAAGTCACACATCACATTCCACACAATGATGCATAGGTTACAGAACAGCTAAGAAAGAGATAACAATGGCCACAGGGTTTAGGGAGGTAAAGCTGAAATTAAATTTAGAGAAATGGTACAGATGCAAAAGAGTCACTGTAGGTAGCCAGATAGAATTCAGCTAAAGAACTTACCTGAGGCTTGAACTTATTTAAAACATAGAGCTCTTCAGAGATCTGAGGTATTCAAACAAAGTTGTTCAAGGGAAAAGACCAAAGGCTCCACATGGCAACTAGGTTTAAAGTGGAATGGATTGATCTGGGAGATCAAGCTGAGCTAAAAACCTGGGGCTAAGGTCAGGAATTCATCACCTGTGAACATCATGACACCTCACCAGGTTGTCCAGACTTAGGTATGTGCATGGCCATACCACTGATTAGGTATCTTTCTTTTCTTTCATTTATTTTGGTGAGAACATTGCATCATTCACTGGTATAGTGTGATTGAAAAGCTAATGGGACCTGTTTCTCCAATATTGGTTTGATATGCCCATGCATCTGGGCAACTCTGATTTAATTTAATAAGTTTATAGATTGTGATTTTTTATTAGAACAATTAATTTATTTGTCATTTTATGACTTATGGTTGTCCTATACAGCAGGAGGTTGCTTTTTTGGAGAAATCTAGGTATTTTTTTTTCCCCTATATGATTTCTCATATATATATATATATATATATATATATTCAGGATCTGGTGTTATTGTTCAGATATGAGGTGGCCCCTAAAAATCTCTTATTTTTTCCAAGTGTTCATAAGTTAAATGACTGGATTATGAGAATTGTAATCTGATGAGTTCAACCTAGTTTGAATGAACTGACTGGGTTGTAACTGTAGAGGGAGGATTTGGAGTAGGTGAACTACTGGGGGCATGCCATGGAAGAATGCATCTTCCCTGTGGCACTCTGTACCCCCCATTCTCTGCCTCCTCATTTCCATAACAGAAGCAAATTTCCTCTGCTGCTCCCTTCACCTATGGAATGCTATTTTATCTTGAGCACAAAGCAATGGAGTCAGCCATCTATGGACTGAGACTTCTGAAACTGTGAACATCAAATAAACTTTCCCTCTTCTAAGTTGTTATAGGGTATTTCAGTCACAGTGATGCAAAATTTGCTTGAAACTGGAATTGATACTGAGAGTGGGGTTATTGCTGGAACTAACTGACCATGGGGTTCTGAGGCCTTTGGAGCTGGTTTGAAGGAGGAATTTTGAAAAGATTGGAAATTCAGGCTGGAGAACCTTTAGAATGTTGTAAGTAGAGCTTAAAGGATATTTCTGGAGGAAGCTTAGAAGACCAGAATGGCAATAACAATGAGGACTGTGATCATAAGTTTTCAGAGGAAAATAAGGAAGTCAGCTGAGAATGAGGCTAGAGGCCACTGACGCTACATTCTTGCAAAGAAATCAGCTACATTTTGTTCATGTCCTGAGACTTTGTGTGAATCTGAATTTAAAGATGATTTTCTAATTAATCTGGCAGAGGAAATATCAAGACAGCATAGCATGGAGTCAGTGGAGTGGATATTGTTGGAAGCTGTTAGCCTGACATACTGTGTCAGGGCTTTTAGCCCCCATTTCCTCCTGACCTATGGGAGAGATGGGGAAAACACGACCCAACAAGGAAGAGCCAAGAAAGGAGAGGGTCGACTGGCCAACTGTCTGGCACCCAGCCCTCCCTCCCAGAGGACAGTCAGATGAGCCAGGGAGACCAGTCAAAGCAGGGGCTCATTTATTGAGAAGACACACACAGCTAATATAATGTACAGGAGTCAATCAGAATAAAGGTCAGCAGGGTGAGGAGAGTTCACGTGTACACCCATCCTACAGGCAGTAATGGGTGACATGAGCTGTCCACGAGGGCAGAAGTGTTCTGAACCTGTCCTAGAGGTGGTCTGATTCTTCATCACAACCCATGGTAATGCCTTCTGGCTAATCGCCAGGTGCTTATCTTAGCCACACATGGCCCCAGGACTGGGAAGCCCGTAGCAGCCAGCAAGTTAAGTTTCCTCTTTTCTGATGCAACATGCCCCACGTTACATCATGCCCTACAATACTGTGAGAATTTGGAGCAAAAGCAAGGCTAAGTGATTTAAGAATTTCAGCTGAGGAGAAATGTTCATGTGTGGTGGGGCCAAGGTACACATGCTTTTTGAAGAGATCAGAGTTCATAAAGACATGTTAAGTACTTTAAACATAAGCAATAGGAAAGAACTGAGGGCATTCTTGGACTTTGCAAGACCATTCCCACTGCTGGTTAAAGGATCTAGAAGGGAATATTCTTCTGAGAAGAGATCTCACAGAGGAGCCTAGAAAGATGTTTCATCATGCTATGCCACACAGGCACTTGGAGGCTGCTGCAAACTTGATTCTGGAGAACCCAGGTATTTCATAAGCTGGAGTCAGACTTTGGCCTCATTCACATGGTGCTGGCTCTGCAGGAATAAAGGATGCTTGAGTTAAGGGGTGTAACTCAAGTTAAGGGGCTTAACTTCTGGAGGCTTCCATTGAGATTTCAAGGAAAGGTCTGGAGGCCCAAGTGCATGCAGTAGGGTCAAAGTCCATGTGGACTGACCCTTAAAGGCTAAAGTCTAAAGCTGTAAATATGAAGATAAAGTTGAAATGGAGACTTGAGGAATTAAGAGATCCCCATAACATGGACTTTCTACTGGGAAAATTGTTTGGCTTCAGAGAGAGCAGGTTAAAAGAGAGGGTGTGTGGGCTACAAAAAGCAAGATCAAATGTGCAGGGCTGCCAGAGCCCTTTGAACATAACTTTTCACAGTGAAGTGTTGTAGATGTTGTATGTGGAGGGATACAGATAGGGTTATGGACCCTACTTGCCATGCAGTGTTCTGGTCTTGCTTTGGCGTCATCCCTGCTTTCTGTGCCCCACTACTCCCACTTGGAATTAGAATGTTCACTCTCTGTCTCCTGTATTTTGAATTATTTGCTTTCCATTTTATTTATTTATTTTATTTTTTAGGAACCAGTGATTGAATCCAAGGATTAACAAATAAGCCATATCCCTAAGCCCTTTTTAAATTGTATTTTGAGATAGGGTCTTGCTAAATTGCTAAGGCTGGCTTTCAACTTGCAACCTTCCTGGCTCAACTTATAGAGGCATGGGGAATACAGGCATGTGCCACTGTGCCTGGCTATAACTTGCTTTTGTTCTTTACAGGGGATCACAGACAAAAGTTTATATTGAGGCTCAGAAGAGACTTTGAAGCAATGTTGCAATTATTGACTATGGGACTTATGGAGGTGGACTAAGTGAATTTTGTATTATGAGATGGACAACTGTTTTGGGGGTTCAAAGGCATAATGTTATGATTTGGATATGAGGGGCTCCCTAAAACCTCCCAGTCAATGGAAGAATATTCTGAAGGGAAATAATCAGATTATGAGACCTGTAACCTAATCAGTCAATTCTAGTTTGAATAGAGTGACTGGGAAATTACTGTATTCAGGTAGGAAGTGGCTAGTGGAGGTGGATCACTGGAGGTATGCCTGGGAAGGGAGTATTTTTCCTATGGACCCTCTTTCGCATCTACCTCCTTGCTGCTATGAGAGGAGCAGCTTCCCTCTGCCATGCCCTTCCTCCATATGTGTTCTATCACCTTGGGCGCAGAACAGTGGAGCTGGCTAATGATGAACTGAGAATTCTGAAACTGTTGACCTCAAATAACCTTTTCCTCCTCTAAGTAGTTCTTATCAGGTATTTCAGTCATAGTGACACAAAAACTGACTAAAATGGACAGTTATATACTTGAGCAGAAGAGTTAAAATCTTTCTGTGTTAGCCTTTGCCATCAAAATGGAATAGCTCAGGGAAACTGTTTCTTTATAAAATGGAGAACTCCTCACATCCTGTATGGATTTTTATCATTTTATGTCTAAACAATTTCAAATAAAAATAAATTATGATTCATGTTTAGTATAGAAACTATTGCTTTGAAAAAAATATATAAATATAGAGTCTATCAGGTGCCAACTAATATTAACATGTCATGTTTTTAGCATATAATGAACATATGTATTTACATGTACACATACACACACACACACACACACACACACACACACACACACACTACACAACCTTCCCATGTAGCTTGGGAAATTTTCAAGGGGAGCAATATTAACTTCATATGGGTATTAAGAGAGTTTTCCAAAGAAAAATAACAAATTGGGTTTATTTAGAGATGTTATTTTAGATTTTTTTCTGCATTTATTCACATGTCCATGTGGTGGTTTCTACTTTTCCTCTAAGCACTAGTTTATTTTTAATTCAGAATGTTTTCCAAAAAGCAAAGAATTGTGTTGGCTCTTGTTTTCATTGGTTTTAGATCATAGTTGCTTGGCCCCATTGATTTTGCCCAGTGGAGAAGCAGGAACTTCATGGTGTAAAGCACATGGTAGAGCAAAGCTGCCTAACTCATTTCAATCGAGAAGCACAAAGGGAGAGGAGTGGTCCAACTTTCTCCCATTCAGCTACAAACCCCAAACTAACCACCACTGCCCCATATCATCTATAAAACATGGGGCTTTAAGATCTAATAATAACACTATCAATTTTAAATATGAAAATTTTAAATTCCCAACTGTAATTGAAGAAGAATTTATTTGTTCTTTCAGTTCTGTGAGGTTTTACATCATGAATTTTAAATCTATAATACCACCACACGATATCTTTGTGTTTGCTTGTCTCCATTATAAGGAAAAGTTATTTTTTTCAGAGATAATGTTTTTTTTAAAAGTCTGCTTTATCTGATTTATCTAATCCATGGCTCTGTGTGTTTTAAAAGAATTTTCAAAACCTAATTATTTTTTTTTCCTTTCCTTATGTGTCCATATATTTAAGATGCTCTCATTGTTATAGAAGTAAATAACATCCCAAAATCCTGGATGATAATTCCTGCCATTTTTTTGAAGTAATAAGACCACTTATCTTAATTTAGTCATTGATATAATTTTAAGTGTATCATTTTCCTTCCTTCCATCTGTTCTTTTGGCTTCCATTCCTGCATCTTTTACATTATTTCATATTACTTGCTAAATATATACATACACATTCTTGTTGTATATGTGTGTTTTCTCAGGAATATCATATTGCTCTGTTTAAGATATGAATGGTTTTTCAAGTAAATTTAAACAACTACCACTGTAAAAATCTAGAAAAGAGCCCACTAGACCACGATTAGAACTGTGTGGTAAAATTTACTCCATCAAAGGACACTTGAGCAAAGTCCTTTTCTTACTGAGACTAATCACAATTTATCAAACTGTGAACAGCAGTTACAGAATCACTAAATCACTCAATAACAAGGGGAAATGCAAGTTCAGAAGGAAACTGCCCAGACTTTCTCCTACTTTTTCCATATTGGCACTGGGAGTATGCACCAGATCTCTTTGGATAATGTACACTCAAATCCATCTGCACCATTCCTAAAGCTTTTGTCAGCGCTAATAAAAAAAAAGCAAACCACACAATCTACAGGCACTTGTATGGCTCTAATTTACTTTCTCCCTTATTCTGAAAAAGGCTAACTCTGACTATTCACACCAGACACTTGATGTTCTTTTAGTTGGGCATATTCATTGTGCTTCTTCCCACTCTTAATGTTTTTCCTCTGCCTGAAATCCTCTTACTTTTATAATTCTCATTTTATGATTTCCTGCAAATTTTTAAATTTCATTTGTAACATTAACATCATATTTAGCTTCTGATTTGTAGCATAAGATACAACTCTTTATTTTCAAATTAATTTGTGTGATTAGTTGAGCAATGTCTTTCTTTTTGAGAAGCCTGTAGGTTTGAGGAGGGTACATTCTTTATTCTTTTAAGTTTCATATTCAAATACAGTATTCCAAAAAACCAACACAATTTCTGGAGAGTTTCTAGCATCAAAACTTATTTATAAAATGACAAAATAAATAGATTTATGGATATTTCAAAGTGAAAGAAAGTCTCCAGTTTAAGGCAGCAAATTATGTTTTTTCCAGTACATACTCAAACATTCTAAGTTTAAAACAGAGAGATATGTGACAATGTTGTACTCCTGAATGTTTAATGTGTATAGTAGGTCAGTGGTTTTGTGGACATGACTTGTGATGTATTCCTGCATGTGTATACATGTATGTTTGCATTCAGTGTTTGTATATGATATGTCTACCTAAGCTACAAGTTCATCGTGTAGCACATTTTAAAATTATATATAATGAAATATTTCAGTCTCAAACATTCATGTTAATGATATTTTTACATAAATCAAGAAGAGTGCAATAGCACTTAAACTGAGGGAACCTAAATGAACATTACACTTGAGAATTTTTTATTTATGAAGCAATGAGTGTGCTCATGTGCTTTCTCTCTCTCTCTCTCTCTCTCTCTGTCTCACACACACACACACACACACATAAACACGCACACACACATATACTCATACATGTTTGTGTAGGTCCACCTAAATACAACTTGATCTTCTGAAGATAATATTACACATATATTTCTCCTATTTTCTCTGATAGGTCCATCTTTTATATCAAAAGTAACTTCTAATTAGACTTAAAATCATGCTGGTGCTGAGAGCCACGGCCGAGTCTGTATGGCCTCTGGCATTTTGCCAACAGTATTGGTTGACAGGTTAGGCATTACTATCTGCCTCAGCCGCTGCTTTTGAGTTCTCTCGCTACTTTGGAGTTCTCATGGGGATTTCCAGGGATTCCCCGAGAGTTCCCATTGGTTGGGGAAGTGCAGGAGGAGGGATTTCCAGGAGAGATATTTCCGGCTGTGGGTTCCTGGACAAGCCGCGTGACATTCAGAGAATTCCCCGGGAGCATGTGTGAAGTGTTTTCTTGCAGTTCAAAAATAAAGTTTGTTCCTGCTTCAGTGGCTCTCCTGATTTGTGCCCAGCTAGATTGCGGCATTTGGCGGCCCATACAGGGAATGTCTGAAGCTTGGGGGTAAGTGAAATTGCTCGCCCTTAAGTGAAGGCGAGAGAATGGGTGACCATTTTAAAAAACAATGTGCTCTTGTTTTGATTTGTTTTGGTTTTGTTTCAAGCTGCCTATCCCTAGAACTTTCTCAGGCAGACTGGAAAAATGGTTGGCTCAAGGTTTGAAGTTGTTCATCCCTGAGGAAGAGATAGAAATAGACCCCAAATGCACATGTCAAGAAAATAGGAAAATTGATACAACGATTTTTTGTTCTGTTTTTGTTTCATTCTGTTTCGGTTTTGTTTTGTGTTAACTTATTGGGTTGTGTTATCTTTATAACAGATTAGAAATTAGTAAAAAACAACTGAAAGAGTGTTAAGTAAACTGTTAGAGGTTCAGACCATGGAGAAAGATATTTTAGATCAAGCAAAAGAGAAGGTCTCTCGAGCTAGTCAGACAGAGGAAGAAAATTTAAAGGAAGAAAGCTTAGAGGAGAAACAGCTATTAGGGAAAAAGCCACAACAGGAGGCTGCTACTAACACCGTTCTATCACCAGAGGGCGTAATTCAACCAACAGCTCCACCTATGGAGATAGCTGAGTGGCCCACAACCCCCGTAGTTGATAGATGGGATCCTGAGACAAGACCTCAAAGATTAGCATGCCCTGTACTTGAGCAGGCAGGAAGGCAGCGAATTCATGGTGCTTTAGATTTCAAAACAGTGAAGCAATTAAAGGAGGCTGTAACAACCTATGGTCCTCAAGCACTCTTCACTGTAAGCATGGTCGAATCCATTACCAACTTGGATATGACGCCAGCAGATTGGGCTAGTATGTGTAAATCTGTGCTAAATGGAGGACAATATTTGTTATGGAAGGTTGCCAATGAGGAATTTTGCATGGAGACGGCTAGGCAAATTGCAGCAGTGGGTTACCCTCAAAGAAATCTAGATATGTTGTTAGGAAAAGGACCTTATGTGGGTCATCAGCAACAAATTGAATATGATCCTGCTATATATGCACAACTTGCTGGAGATGCAGATAGGGCATGGAAGACTTTACAAGGACATGGAGATTTGCAAGGTCAATTATCTAAGGTAATACAGGGAGCTAATGAACCTTACACTGAATTTGTAGATAGGCTTATTCAAACAGCTACCAGAGTTTTTGGGGATACAGAACAAGCAATGCCATTAATAAAACAATTGGATTATGAGCAAGCAAATAGTTGGTGCAGAGAGGTCATTAGACCATGGAAACATGGAGATTTAAACACATATATTAAATTATGTAGAGACGTTAATGAATAAGGGCAAGTCTTGGCAGCTGCAGTATAACAGGCTTTAGATGTCAGGCCAAAAACATGCTACAATTGTGAACAAACACGAAATTTTAAAAGGAATTGCCCCATAGGAGGAGGGTTTAACAAAAGTAGGTATCAAAGGAATAGAATACCAGGTATTTGCCCAGGATGCCATAGAGGGAGATATTGGGCTAATGAATTCAGTTCTCAAACCACCATAGAGGGTACTCTGTAATCAAAAAATGGACAAGGACCAGGTGTTTACCCACAATATCGTGGAGAAAGGCATCGGGCTCCATTGCCACAAAATGAACAGGGGGCCCAATGCTCCGGGGCCCACAACCACAAATATACGGGGCACTGGAGTAACCCAGAAACACCATGGAGGAACCCAGCAACAACATCAGGGTAGTGCCCAGGACACATTATCCATCAGATTTCTCATCAGACGAAACAGAGGGAGCGCAGGGTTGGACATCTGTGCCTCTGCCAGAGCAGTACTAACTCCAGAGATGGGAGTTCAAATCATTCCCACAGGAGTAAAAGGACCTCTTCCCCAAGGAACAGTAGGCTTATTGTTAGGATGCAGTTCTTCTACTCTAAAAGGACTTATGATAAGTCCTGGGGTAATTGATCCCGATTATGAAGGTGAAATAAAAATTATAGCCAGTTCACCAAAAAGTATATCAGTAATTTCACCAGGAGATAGAATAGCACAGTTATTAATAATACCCAGCCTACATGATAAATTTTCCAGTAGTAGTATAGAAAGAGGTTCCAAGGGATTAGGCTCCACAGGTGTAGATTGGGCTATGCTGTCTTTAAATTTAGATTCTCGCCCCATGCTAAAACGAAATATTCAAGGACATGAATTTAATGGGCTACTGGATACAGGTGCAGACCTTAGCATCATATCTCGTCAAGAATGGCCAAAACATTGGCCATTACAACAAGCCACTCAAATGCTTTGAGGCCTAGGAGTGGCAACTAATCCCCATAGTTAGTGCAATGGTATTAGATTGGAAGGATCCTGAAGGATGTGAAGGAACTATACAGGCATATGCATTGGATCATCTTCCTATAAATTTATGGGGACGAGATGTCTTAGATCAATTAGGTTTGACATTAACAAATAACATCAATCCAAATGTGCCCACTATTAGGGCTAGACAAGGTTTCAGGAAAGAAAAAAGATTAGGAGAACAAGGTATAGCAGCACCAATTCAAATAGATCAAGGAATAAAAAGACATGGATTGGGTTTTCAGGAGGGGTCACTGAGGCAATAAAAATTACTTGGAAATCAGATAGACCAGTATGGGTTCCTCAGTGGCCCCTGACTAAAGAAAAGATACAAGCAGCCCATGACCTGGTCAAACAACAATTAGTGGAGGGACATATACAACCTTCCGTATTTCCCTATAATACTCCCATTTCTGTCATTAAAAAGAAATCTGGTAAATGGAAATTATTGCAAGATTTAAGAACCATTAATAATGAGTTGGTTAGTATGGGACCTGCTCAATCGGGGATTCCTCTACTGTCTGCTTTGCCAAAAAACTGGTACATTTTAGCTATAGATGTCAAAGATTGTTTTTTTTTCAATTCCAATTCAACATGAGGATATTTTACATTTTGCATTTACTATCCCTGCACTTAATCATGAAGGTCCTGATCAGAGATATAAATGGAAAGTACTCCCTCAAGGGATGGCTAACAGTCCAACTATGTGTCAAATTTATGTTAACAAAGCAATCCAACAACTTAGAAATCAAAATCCTGAACTACAAATATTTCACTATATGGATGATGTATTGTTAGCACACAAAGATAAAAACACTTTGCTAGAATGTTATGCCACACTGACAAACTTATTAAAAAATTATAATCTAGAGATAGCAATAGATAAAGTACAATTAAATTTTCCTATTAATTATTTATGAGTTCTATTATCCTCAACCATGGTCCGTCCACCAAAAATTCAAATACGAGTAGATCAACTCAAATCACTTAATGACTTTCAAAAGTTATTAGTATCATAAGTTGGATAAGGCCTTATCTAGGCATACCAACAGGAGAGTTGGGACCTTTATTTGATATCCTAAAAGGTCCATCAGATCCAAATTCACCCCGCATGTTAATGCCTGAAGCAAGAAAGGCATTAAAAATTATTGAAGCATATATGGAAAATATGCATTTGGATAGAATTGATATAAGTTTGCCTTTATTATTTATTGTAATACCAACAAAAAATATTCCTACAGGAGTATTTTGGCAAGAAGGTCCATTATTGTGGATACATTTATAATATTCTCCTAACACTATTCTTACTATGTATCCTGAGGCTGTAGGACAATTAATACTCAAAGGAATAAAAGTAGCAAAGGGAGTGTTTGGAATTTCTCCCAATAAAATTATTACTCCATAAACTATGGATAAAATTGATGAGTTAGCTAATGAGTTAAATACTTGGGCAATAATCATGTGTAAATCTAATGTTTCATTTGATAATCACTTACCATCTAATCCTTTGTTGTCTTTTTGGTTTTTGCATCCTGTAGTTTTTACAAAAATAACAAGAAAAACCCCTATCATGAATGCTCCAAATGTATTCACCGATGGGTCAAATAATGGTACAGCAGCAGTAGTTACCCCTGATCAAACTTTTACATTTTTAGTACCCAAACAGTCAGCTCAAAAGGTAGAGCTTAATGCAGTTTTACAAGCTTTTGTGATGTTTAAAGATTCTGTATTTAATTTATTTTCTGATAGTCAGTATGTAGTTAATGCTATAGTATCTCTTGAAGATGCTTGTAGGATTTCCCCTTCCTCTGCTGTTTTCTCTTTGTTTTCCACTATACAAAGTCTAATCTGGGACAGAAAAGATCCATTCTTTATAGGA
Organism: Callospermophilus lateralis; assembly: GCF_048772815.1. Classification (NCBI taxonomy): domain Eukaryota; kingdom Metazoa; phylum Chordata; class Mammalia; order Rodentia; family Sciuridae; genus Callospermophilus; species Callospermophilus lateralis. Next base: position 87,971 of record NW_027512953.1, read on the forward strand.
TATATCAGAGCACATACAGGATTGCCTGGAGCCCTTAGTTTGGGCAATGATTTAGCATATAAAACTACACATGACATACATATTTTTCTACACTAGAAGAAGCTACAAATTTTCATAAAAGGTTTCATGTCAATGCTAATACTTTACAAAAGTGCTTTAGAATAACTAAGGAACAAGCTAGACATATAATAAAACAATGTCAAAATTGTGTGACCTTTTTACCACAAGTTAATCTTGGAGTCAATCTTAGAGGACTGATACCTAACCATATTTGGCAGATGGATGTCACACACTTGCCAGAATTTGGAAAATTAAAATATTTGCATGTTACAGTTGATACTTCTTCCAGATTTTTGATGGGCTCCCTTCATGCCAGAGAAAAAACTAAAGATGTTATAGCTCATTGCTTACAAAATTTTGCCACTGTGGGCATTCCAAAACAGTTAAAAACAGATAATGGTCCTGGTTATACTTCTACCTCTTTTAAGAAATTTTGCTCATCATTTGGCATTACTCATATAACAGGAATCCCATACAATCCTCACGGACAAGGCATAGTTGAAAGAGCTCATCAAACTATTAAAATGTACTTATTAAAGCAAAAAGAGGGAATTGGAAAGGGGTATATATCCCCCAAAGATTAACTTAAAATAACCCTTTTTACTCTAAACGTTTTAAATTTGGATTCATCAGGACTTAGTGATGTGGAAAGGCATACGTGTCCAAAAAATGTACATAAACCTAAGGTACTTTGGAAGGATATTCTAATAGGACAATGGAAATGTTCTGACCCAATGATTGTCTGGAGTCGGGGTTCTGTTTGTGTCTTTCCACAGGGAGAACAACAGCTGATTTGGATTCCAGAGAAACTAACCAAAGCAATTTCTACAGACCAAAAGAAAAAGGTGATTTGCCTCAAATCCATAACAGCTGATATCCAGAGCTCCAATTTGGCTATTCTTACATCTGTGACAGTGATTAACCAGGATGCTTTTTTCAATATCTATTTTATTATTATTTCCCACATCATAAAGTTCTATTTTAGTTTTTGAGCTCATAGAGACCTAGGTTAATGTTTTCCTGATCAGTTTTATTTTTTGACTGCAGAGTTTTAAACATTGCAATGGAGATTTCACCTGTATAAAGCTACAAGGCCTTTACTATTGTCTTATGTGTTGTATGTTATATGTGCACACTTCTGTTTTGTATTGTATGTCTATATGTGCGTATGTCCATAGGACATATATGAAGAGTGCTCATGAAAAAATGGATCCAAATATTTTTTATTATTCATGTGATTTAAATGGTTTAATTTTAATTGGGTCAACAGCTGTTGAGGATTGTTTTAATAGTTGAATAAATAAGGAGCTTAAGAGATCTGTTTGTTTACTTTCACCTTTCCTTCTCATTATATTTAATAATTCTGTTCAGAATAATGTAAATTGTTCAGAAAATTGTTTTCTTAGTACCTGTTGGAATGTTACTTAATTTTTTTTAGCATCTATGCCAGAATTCCTATCTTCATCCCAGTGTCAGTGAAGACAAAGATAAAACCAAACTACAGCTTCTTCGATAGTTATCACAACAAACTGTATAAACTGATGCATCAATGAATAATAACTCAACAAGTAATTCTCAATCAATGAGTCAATTTACTTTGGGAGGAAATGGACATATTGACAGATTCCTCTGCTTTGAACTGCTTGCAGAACTTGCCTGGACTATGTATCACTTGTATGCATTGTGAACTATCTGTTGGTGCAGCGAATTGTGGTAGTGCTGGAGTATTTTTGCTAATGGTGTCACCTGTGGTACAATTTTTCAAAGGAGCCCTCAGTTGGCTTAGTGTTATGGCATTTTGCATCCTCCTCCCTTCTACTAGTGATGGTCTAAAATTTGGGGGCCAACAGAGGTGAGGCAAAGAACCTCACCCCCCCACATGGCACCAAGGCCAAATTTGGGGGCCAACAGAGGTGAGGCAAAGAACCTCACCCCCCAACTGGTGCAAAAGCCTATCCACAAGTATGGCTGTATGCTGGACCAGTAGTCAGTGACGGGTATGATTCAATTGCAGTGGTACCAACCTAAGACAGGAGGCTGACGCCTAGAGGTCAGCTCATCCGATGACGGGTAAGGACCATATGTTGAATTGGACAACCTATCAGGCACGGTCCCTAAGCCACATTGCTTTTTGTTTAATTAAACAGAAGGGGGGAGATGCTGAGAGCCACTACCGTGTCTGTATGGCCCCTGGCATTTTGCCAACAGTATTGGTTGACAGGCAAGGCATTACTATCCGCCTCGGCCGCTACTTTTGAGTTCTCGTGCTACTTTGGAGTTCTTGTGTGGATTCCCGGGGACTCCCTGAGACTTCCCATTGTTTGGGGAAGTGCAGCAGGAGGGAGAGATATTTCTGGCTGCGGGTTCCTGGGCGAACCACGTGGCGTTCGGAGAATTCCCCGGGAGCGTGTGTGAAGTGTTTTCTTGCAGTTCAAAAATAAAGTTTGTTCCTGCTTCAGTGGCTCGTGACTTGTGCCCAGCCAGACTGCAGCATGTTGGGAGAACCTTAGTTTCCTAGTTTCAAATCTTTCATATTTTTTTGGAGACCCCAATTACTTCTAGTTCACACATGCATATAGAAAAATTTGGTCAATCTCCTTCCTCTACTCTTCTCCCTCCTATTTTCATGAGATCACCCTTTTTTATTTCTATTTCTCTCTGGCATCCACATATGGGAGAAAACATTCAACCCTTTACTTTCTGAGTCTGATTTATTTCATTAGCATAACGTTTCCTATTGAGCAGCAAATGGCATACCTTTGGTCTCGATGATTGCATAGAACTTCATTGTTTATTCATGTCATATCTGACTTATACATTTGTCTGTTCAAATGGATACCTAGACTGGTTCCATAATGTGGCTACTCTGAATTATGCTTCTATAAATTCTGAATGCACGTGTCACTCTAGTATGTTTACTTCACTCCTTTGGGATAAACCAAGTAGTGGGACAGCTAGGTCATATAGCTAGGTTCTACTCCTAGTGTTTTGAGAAATCTCTATTGATTTCTATAGTGGTTGTACTACTTTGCAGTCCATCCTACAAGGTATAAGTGTTTCTTTATCACTACATTCTAGCTACCATTTATTATTATTTATATTTTGATGATTGCCATTCTATCTGAAGTGAGAGGAAATCTCAGAATAATTTTTATTTGATTTTTCTGATTTTTAAGGAGACAAAACACTTTGTTATATCTTTGTAGGATGTTTTCATTTCTTCTTTTCAGAAATATCTATTTAGTTCATTTGCCTTTATATTAATTAGCATATTCGTTTCTTGGTGGATAAGTTTTTGAGTTCTTGATATTTTAGAAAAAGAAACTGAACAAGAGAAGCAGATTAAACATAAGCTAATGGAAAAATAACTCAAATTATCTGTTTGTAGATGATACATTCCTACATATTGAAGACAAAAAAAAAATCCACCAGAGGACTTCTAGAGATGTTAAAAAAATTGAGCAAATTAGTTGGAAACAAAATCAGCAACAACTACAAAAAAAGCTTTTTTTATATATGCTGATATCAAACATAATGAAAAATAAATCAGGAAAATAGTTATACTAATGGTAGCCTCAAAGAAAAAAAAACTGCAAATAAATCTGATTAAGGAGGTGAAAGAATTTTACAATGAAAATTATAAAACACTGAAGAAATAAATCAAAAGAAACCTTAGAACAAGGAAAGGCCTCCCCAAATTAATATCATTACAGTGGTTATACTACCAAAGCAATATTCAGATTCAGTGTAATCCCCCATCAAGATACCAGTAATAGTCTTCATTGAACTGCAAAAAACAGACATGAAATTCAGTGATTATACTACCAAAGCAATATTCAGATTCAGTGTAATCCCCCATCAAGATACCAGTAATAGTCTTCATTGAACTGCAAAAAACAGACATGAAATTTATTTGCAAGTATAAAAGATTCAGAAGAGCCAAAGCATTACCGAGCAAAGTAAAACAATGCTGGTAGTTTCATAATGCCTGATTTCAAATTATACAACAGAGCTACTGTAAAACCAACATGGTATCAACATGAAAACATACACGAAGGCATCTGAGTACAATAGAAGACACAGAGAAAATACCACCTATACATAGTTACCTGATATTCCACAAAGGTGCCAAAAGCATATATTGGCAAAAGGACAGCTTTATGAACAATTTTGCTTGGAAAATTGGATATACACATGTAGAAAATGAAATAAGACCCTCATTTCCCTACACATATGTCAATTCAAAAGATGACAGACCACAAATTAGAACAGAAACTTTGCAAATACTAATAAGAAAACATAGGGTCCATACTCCAACACATAAGTGCAGAAATTGACTGCTTTAATGCAAATTCTCCATCTCAAAAAATGAAACCAAGAATTACTAAGCGGAATGGCATTAAATCAAAAACAAAATCCAAAAACTTCTTCATAACAAGGGAAACAATGATGAGTGTCTAAAGAGAACATATTGAATGGGAAATAATCATTGCTAACTTTTCTTCTGACAGAAGAATATCCAGAATAATTCTTAAAAACTATTCTTTTATTTAAGCTGATATATAGGCTTTATTACACTTTAGTGCTAACTCAAACACAGCTACATAACAAATTTGCTTTTTACTGTTGCTCGAATAACTTTCCATAACTTATCAGCTTACACTAAATTTATTTATTATACTAATGTTAATAAAGCACAGATAATCTAAGTCTGTTTAACTGGATTTACAAGGTAACATCCAGGACTGTGGATTCTCATCTCTAAATCAGGGTCTTCTTTCATCATCAACATTTCAATTTTAAGTAGACTTCAACTCTTTGCTTTTGTAAAGCAAGGGTCCCAAATCTTTAACCCACGTTCCCTCATTACTAATTGACAATGGCATATTGAACCTTTCTCATACTTTTAATGTCCCTAAAATTCCTGTTTTTAAAATATACATAATTTCTTGGTTATTTTTAGTTATACATACATAAGGATTCCTTCTGACATAATTATAAAAGCATAGAATATAATTTGTTCTAATTCAATACCGAGTATTCCCCCCTTACTTCCTCCTCTTCTGTCCCACTGTTCTTTTCCCTTATTCCCCTGATCTTTCTGCTATTTACTTATTTTTCTTAATTATACTGTTATGGATACAAATGATGGTGAATTTATTGTGGTATATTCATATATGTACATAGGAAAGTTAGGTCAGATTTATTCCTCTGTTCTTCCCTTATCCCATCCCTCCTCCCTCTGTCCTAATCTACTTTGTCTACTCCACTGATCCTTTTTCTCTTTCGATGGAATCCCCCACCCCTGTTCCTTTCTTGGTCTTTTCTCTCTCTCTTTCTTATCCTTCCATATTTTGGGCCAGTTTCCACACAGCAGAGAAAACATTTGAACTTTGACTCTTTGGGTCTGTCTTATTTCACTTTGCATGATAATCTGTAGATACATCCATTTACCAGCAAATGTGGCGATTTTATTCTTCTTTATGGCTAATATTCCATTGTATATGTGTGTGTGTGTGTGTGTAATATTCATCTGTGTGTATAATATTCATCTGTTGAAGGGCACCTAGGTTGGTTCCCTAACTTGACTCTGGTACATTGTGCTGCTATAATCATTGATGTGGCTATATCCCTATTATATGCTGATTTCAGATCTTTTAGATATAGACCAAAGAGTTGGGTAAACTCCCCTTTTGGTTTCACTTTTTGCTCTCAAGGGATTACATGAATACAATTGGCCCAGAAGACAATCCATAATTTCCTCATTGTTTTAATTTCAACTGACAAATAAATATTTTTGCATCTGCATCATTTCTTTTACCATGTAAAATAACATACTCATGCCGGGAGGTTAAATGACAGATGGTAGAAATAATGGCAGACACTATTTTGCCTGATACATTCTTAATCATATTTATTTCTTTTGAGTATGTAAGTAACTAAATCCTTCCTAATAAAGAAATAATTTTCTCTAATTTCATTTTGTTTCCCCTACCTCTAGTCTTAGAGTTGCCTATTGTCTATCTGCAATCAAACTTAATAGACCAGAGGCCTTTGCAATTATTTATTGCTAATAACTTGTTTTCTACTGAAGTATCAACAACTTTTAAAATATGAATGCTTGGTTTAACTTTGCTCATTGGCTCAATGTCTGAAAATTTTCTACAAATTTGAAAAATCTTTATAAGACTATTATCCTATTTTTAAATATTTCACAACTGTTACAACCTAGTGTGGGTGTGAGGAATTAATAATGTTTCATGGTATTGGTGATGGGTCATGGGAAATTAATAACATAAATTTTCTTAAAGAAAATAGGAAGACAGTGAATTTAATTTTATTCTAAATCATTCTGTGAATAACTGAATTTGTATAAGAAATATGGCAAAAGACCTCAGGGTAGAGTAGAATTCCAGGCTGCCTGTATAGTAATGTCACTGGATGTGTGAAATATCTTAAGAGGGGCCATCAAAGTTAAAGTCAAGCTATCTCCTGAGTGGGTAGAAGGGGTAACTCTTCACAGTGTACATGCCTGAGTTTCTAGGTGTTATTTTCTGAATTGAATTTACACAAACATACTGGTGTAACAAATTTATTATATAATTAGAAAATATATTCTTAATTAATACTGAATAATAAGAAGACTGACTAAAACAGATTATAAACAATGCCATATAAATATTATAGTCATAAACTACAAAGGTAATTGACTTTCCAATTTTTGTGGCAATCATTTTCATCTTCCATATAATAGCATTTATCAGTGCCATTCACAAACAGAGCACCCTGAACCTTGATTTTTTATACCCCATTTTATTTGTATAATAGCAGTCATAAGTATATACGATTACCTTATTTTGACTTTTCCATTAATATTATCTTTCTTGCCAAATAAGCAAGAATAATAAAACATCTTTTTATTATTCATTGTCAAAATTCCCAGGGCTTATATTATATCAAAAGAATATTTGCTTAGTAAATACTCTAATAACTGTGTTATATATATGCCAATTCTATTACATTAGTAAATGAAGTACATCTTATGATTATTATCTTAAATATCCTTTTAAGTTAATCACTGTTAATAATTACAGTGATTTAATTATATCATGATATATTTCTTCAACGTGTAGTTGCCAAATATTGTAGTGCTCTATAGATGTGTTATATCTTTTCCTACACCTATTTTAAAGGAAAAATTTTAAATGTGATATAAAGTATTGAAACAGTGACACCTTCAGAAATACTGAAAAATATATGAAGTAGTTCTAAATTATTGACCAAATATAACTTACCTTCCATAAAATTTGTCTTACACTCTGTCTTGCCACCATTTAGCTAATACAAAATAAATACTAAAGTGCCGCAGTTTCTGGCTGGGCACAAATCACGAGTCTTCACAGCTTGTAGATTCAAACAGCAATTCTTTATTCCCGAACTCACACCGGGCCGTCTACAAACACGTTCTGGGGGAATCCACTACTCTGCCCAAATCCACACACCCAAATCAACTCCGCATGGGCTTCTGTCTCCCAAAATATACTGTCTGACCCTAAGCACTCAAGAGGAACTCAGCAGCAGGATACGCCCTATTCTAAAGGGGGAACACCCTAATCTCCTATTATGCTAAACTGCCCTATTCTAAAGGGGGAACACCCTAATCTCCTATTATGCTAAACTGCCCTATTCTAAAGGGGGAACACCCTAAACACGGATCCTGCCCTGGTCCTTGAGCAAGGTCACCTTTCAGAAGTCCTTCCACTAGACAGCATGGAAGTAAGCTGGCAAGGAATTTGTCATACCTACTTGGCTGATGGCTCCCAGCACTCAAGAGAACATTTCTTTGTAATTTCAGTGCATTTATCTCTATGAGAAAAAAGATGAAGTGTTTTCAATCAGAATATTGGATTTGGGTTATCTATATTACTTGGTTGAATCATGTAAAGATAGAAGCCTTCAAAAATCATTGGACTGTTGTGAAAATGTTCAAAACATACACAAGATTTTTGTTCCCCAAGATTTAGTAGCCTCCTGAAGCAGAAATACTGTGGAAATCATAGTGATTTAAAGATATCATGATATTTTGGCTTCTGTACAACCCATATTCATTTGAATAGTTGTTAAAGCTGACAACCACAGCCAGAGCCTACCTGTCATAGTATTTGCCTCTTTGGGGCACAGCAATTCCACTAAACCATATAAATATATTCATATCGTTTTAATGGAAGGTAAAATTGGTATAAATTTAGTACTGTCACTATTATATACTATCTTTATCTTAAAAATGATATCTTCTGGCAAACCATAAGCCATGTACAGTGAAGATGCTTATTTAAATGAGTCTTGGTATATTTATATCCCTCTTCACTGTTTTATACAAAATGACTCTAGAATTTAAGAGGAAGGAAACTAGGAAGTAAAATCTACTTTGTAAAACCAATGATTTTCAAAATTACTTATTAAAAGACCAGTCTACAAAATATGTTCAGAGAGAAAAAATAATAAAACAGTGTTTGATATGACATAATAGAGCTCACTATAGTTAATAATTTGGAGACTGTGGTTAGAGTTTAGAACAAAATCACTCTGTGACTTTAAGCTAGACACTTAAACTTGCAATCCTTAGTTACTTTCACAAATGAAGGTGCTGCACAAAAAATTTAACACAAAATTTTTGAAAAAATATTCACTCTATTTTAACCCCAAGAAGATAAAAATGTTTTTTTTTTTAAATTTTTATTGTTGGTTGTTCAAAACATTACATAGTTCTTGATATATCATATTTCAAATTTGATTCAAGTGGGATATGAACTCCCATTTTTACCCTGTACACAGATTGCAGAATCACATCAGTTACACATCCATTGATTTACATATTGCCATACTAGTGTCTGTTGTATTCTGCTGCCTTTCCTATCCTCTACTATCCCCCCTCCCCTCTCCCCTCCCCTCTTCTCTTTCTACCCCCTCTACTGTAATTCATTTCTCCCTCTTATATTTTTTTCCCTTTCCCCTCACTTCCTCTTGTATGTAGTTTTGTATACCCCTGAGGGTCTCCTTCCATTTCCATGCAATTTTCTTTCTCTCTTCCTTTCCCTCCCACCTCTAATCCCTGTTTAATGTTAATCTTCTTCTCATGCTCTTCGTCCCTACTCTGTTCTTAGTTACTCTCCTTATATCAAAGAAGATATTTGACATTTGTTTTTAAGGGATTGGCTAGCTTCACTTAGCATAATCTGCTCTAATGCCATCCATTTTCCTGCAAATTCTATGATTTTGTCATTTTTTAATGCAGAGTAATACTCCATTGTGTATAAATGCCACATTTTTTTTATCCATTCGTCTATTGAAGGGCATCTAGGTTGGTTCCACAGTTTTGCTATTGTGAATTGTGCTGCTATGAACATGGATGTAGCAGTGTCCCTGTAGTATGCTCTTTTTAGGTTTAGGGAATAGACTGAGAAGGGGAATAGCTGGGTCAAATGGTGGTTCCATTCCGAGCTTTCCAAGAAATCTCCATACTGCTTTCCAAATTGGCCTCACCAATTTGCAGTCCCACCAGCAATGTACAAGTGAACCCTTTTCCCCACATCCTCGCCTGCTCAACAGATAAAAATGATTTTAGTAATATTATGAGATTAAAAAAAAACTTTAAAGAAGAGAGAACTTATTATATTATTATAACTACCCTGGTCAATCAAATATACAAACCACTATAATTTAGATCTTGAAACAACCTAAGAGATAACCATAAATATTATAGTTTTTTCTTAAATACTAAAATAATATGAAGTAATACTAATGACAGCAACTCACATTGTTCTAATGCTTATTGAATTCCAGGGTATTTCTGCTAAATCCTATAGATAGGTTGAAAAGTAAGAGGATAGATCCTAGATAGGTAGATAAATAATTTTTATGTAATATTTAATTAAAGCTCTGTTATGCTAATAATAAAGTTGAAAAATTTTTAACATTTTGCTTAAGTATACATGACTCACACAAAATTTAGCCTTGTCTGTCAATACATAACCTTTATGCTTTTGATCACGAAGCTAAAGTAATCAAAACAAACTGATTTATTATAACATAAAATAAAAAGAATATTTCCCATTATTTAAAAACATTTTAGAATATAAATAAATATTGTATTCCTCACTTCTCTAATAAGTTTTCTAATATCTTTTAATTTTTTAAAATGACAGTAGGCATTATTACATAGTAATAAAAATTTGAATTTTTGGTGCACTTGAAATTTAATATTGATATGTAGTTGTGTAAGAAAAAAGTTTTCAACAGGTACTTTGTGGCAGTATCATTGAAGTCTAATGACTAATTTAAACACTTTTTTTAGTTTATATATCAATGTCATTTTTGCTTGTTAATTTTATTTTTCTTTCAAATTAATTTTCAGCTTGTTTATCAGGAGGTTCCTCTGTCCACAATAAATACTCCAATTTATTAATTGAAGTGATATTTTTAAAGTTTGATCATTATTTTTAAATCTTAGAATGAATGTTTTTCTTAGCTTCAATATTTAACACCTAATTAAAGAACTATCAGAAATTCTATCCTTTATGACAGTAACTCAGGATCATAACTCAGGATTTTACTCAACATAACTCTCTCCAGGATTTCAGGCTAAGCACTAAACTGCCTATAGTCTCTCTATTTAGATAAAAACCAAAACATTCATACTGTAATATCACTCCCCATCAAACCACAAATTCCATATTTTTCTGTCATTTATAGGGTAAATAAGTATATTAATTATTAATGCTAAATGCTCTTCTTTTATTTCCCAAAATTACAGTTATGTGTTTCTAAAATTGACCTTTTAATATAGTGATTAAAACACACACTTTAGAACACAGTCTTAAGTTAATGTTCTGCTTCTTGCCCTTATTTTTATTTATTTAAAGAACTTCACCTTGTTTCACCTGTAAACTACAAAGCTTGGATATTCATAATATCAAATATACGAGGAATAAATGTTTGTGTATGTTATGTGCCTGCTTTTATCTCTCTACAATTTATTCCATTAATATCATTGAATGTTAAAAAATAATAGAAATTGAAAACATAATTATCATTAATTGATCTTCAGAAATATGTCTTACAACAATCTTTTTTCATATTTTTTCACAAGTTGGCATAGGAATTCATTATTAAAATGTGAATATTATTTTATCTCCTGACATGTTTTACTTTTGAGTCAACAGACATCAACACTAAGAAAAAAATAATATCACAAAATACTTATTGGGGAGTAACTTCTGTGAAAGAAAAAATGGAGGTGAGGAGTTGAAAGAATTAGAAATAAGGTAAATTCATTTTGTGTGTGTGTTGAGGATTGAACTTCTGGCCTAGAACATCCTAAATAGGTGCTCTACTCCTGAGCTGAATCCCCAACCTGAAAGTCAGTTCTTACCTCTCTGCCCACTGGGAAAGGAAAGATGAGAAAAAATAGAATTGAATATGTGGAGTCCTCAACAGCCATGCAGATCTGAGAAAAGTGTTGACCAACACAACAGGGAGATTTGGAGCAAATATTACACGTAAGAGGAGCCCAAATTATATAGAAATGGTCATGACCTAAGAACCCATTTTGTTTATTCATGTCCTGAGGTTAACACAGGAAGAGTAGCATTATGGCTTGAATGCTTGGTTAACTTGTGGCAGTTCTGTATCAGGGATTGGGGTCTACAAACTTTGTGATTATGACATACTTGTTGACTAAGAAGTTTCTGTGCAAGGACACAGAATGCCCTGCTGCTGGGATATACCTGCCACTGGGAAACTCCTGTGAGAAAGCATGGGATGCCCAGCTGCCATAGCAATGCCCTTCACAAGTTTACCCTGCTTTCCAGACCTAGGATGCCCAGCCGTCTCCCTCTGAGGTAATAAGATAACTATTCAGGCACTAACTGCTCTCCATAGTGATGCACCTGGAGATTAGGGGCCTCATGTGTATTCTAACCTGGACCTTATCTCAGTTAGCTAGTACTCAGGGTTAAAGAAATACTAATGATAATATAGTCATGGTAACAGGAGGTATGTGTTCTTTGAGTTAATAAACTCCCAGGCAGGGATGAGCGGACACTTCACTTCTGCACTTCTCCTTCACCATTTCACTTCACTCTGTCCACTCCATCCTGTCTGCTGCTTGCACCCTGTGTCTGTGTCTGTTTCTTTGTGTACCTCCTCCACAGGTCTCCCTGTGCAGGTATTTTATTACAATAACTTTCTCAGACTCTGCAGCTGGAAACTTTTATCAAGTTAGTCTCACAAACAGGACATTTTTTTTATGAAAGAGCAACTGTCTTTCCCTGCCTACCAAACCATCCTAATGCCGGCATTGAAGATAAACTCCTGTATTCCTGGCAATCCCAGAGGCTGAGGCAGGGGGATTGAAATTTTGAGGCCATCCTTAGCAAAACCTTGTCTCAAAATTAAAAATTTAAAAGGACTGGGGGTGTAGCTCAGTGGTAAAGTAACCCTGAGTTAAATCTCCAATGCAGAAAGGGAAAAAAATAAAACAAAACAACAAAAAGCCTTCCCAACATATGGCTACCTTTTAATACTTCCCTCACACAACTTCTGATGGATATAAAGGTGAAGTTTATATATTTAAAGTTAAAATATTTAAAAAGTTTATTATCAGCTAGAAATAAAAATACTATTTCCAAACCATTAGTAAAGATATCTTCATATTTTTTTAACCTATCCACTAACTCATTTTACCTTTTAATTTGAGCTAAAGCAACTTTAAAATCTCTGTCACTTCTACTGATTAACACTGCTTTAACCATATTTGGTGTCAGTCTGGTACACATGCTTTTGAGCTCTGTATTGATTAATATTCACCCCAAGTATAATTTCCTTCCATGACTTTACCTTCATAACATCAGAGTGCATTAGTCACCTCCCTTCACGTCCCATTGTGCACTATAGATGTTAATGGACAGAAGGGAAATAACTTCATTAGAAGCTATTTCATGTTGTAAAAATTTCATGAATTTCATGAAACAAAGGTCACTATTATTGAGCAGAAAATATTCAGATGCGATGTCAGAGAGAGAAATTTGAAACAGAAAAGCATAGAAACAATTATATGAAACCGCAGAATTTTGGAAGGCATAATAGCAGGGGAATAATCCTTTCTTTGAATGTATTCAATTCTGTTAAAACAATTATGATTCATGAGGATTTTCCTGCATGTTGATCTGCATATAAACGAGAAATTCAAAAAGTAGAAAGTCATTATACTTGACTCTTTTTTGTGTGTGATATTTTGAGAAAAATACTACTGGATAGAATTTTAAATTTGCACTGCAAATATTTGATGTATTTAATCTATCTTTTGTATTTATAATCTAGCCTCCCCCAACAAACCTGCCATGTACAAGTGTTGTGGTGGCTGGATGAGAGAAGGATACTAGCTTCAATGAATGTAGGAACTTTTGTTAATGTGTTTGTGAGAGCTCTGCACAGACCATCTTAGTAAGAGCAATGGCAGCATTCTACTTGCTTATCCAAATGGTGTTTTGAATCCCAACAGAACCATGAAGATGTCACCCTTACAAATCCCTTATAACTTAAGACACAGGAAACCAACTTATGGTCACTTTGCAACCTATCCCAGTTTGCAATGAAGAAAGCTTTTCCAAAGGAAAAGGTCCAATGTTGGCAAATCAGTGAATGAGAAATCCATGGTGTGGCTATAATTTTCTTTTCAATTCATTTCATTTCCCAAATGGTAATGTAATTAGAGTGAAAACTTTAAATTTGCCAAAGTGTTTTCATGGGTTAGAGAGATCATGCCAATTTCTTGAGCAACAAACAATTCCAGTGTGACCTAGAATAAAGATAATTCTTTAACAATTAACTCCAAGAAGAGAGCATCATGTTTTTCATGTCTTTAATTTTAATTTTTGTTTATTTACTTTGCATTCTATCTCTAGGCATTACTAATATGCTATCACATAGTAGGTCATGATTAGTGAATGAACTAGTACATAAATGAAATGATAAAGATATCATAGTTTTAGCCATGTATTGGGTTTAAAAGTTCTGTAATGACTTTGGAATCAAAGTAATGCAAAAGTAATAACAAAAAATAGTGATACAGAAGGCCAGAATAGGAAAAATATACAAAGCATGTCAATTTAATTCAGAAACCAAGTGAAATAATCTTTCCAACCTAAAACAGGTACTTATAAACTAGATTCCTCCTTTGAGATAATTTATAAAAAGGTCTATAAAAGAAAATTGACTTTATTATTAATATGTTTTAACATATATCAGTTATATATTCAATTATATATGTATGATAGATAAAATTTCACCCATTACAACTCCATAATTTATGATGGTTTTTGGAAAACTTATCAAGTGGTGCAACCACCACCATAAATAGAGCATTCCATCTCTCCAGTAAGAACTGTCATGCTAATTAACAATTCCCATTCTACCTCCAGCCTCAGGCCACCACTAATCTACTTTTTGTAATTTTGCCTTTTCTGATCATTTCATGTAAATGCAATAATAAACCATGTGATCTCTTTTTGCTGGCTGCTTTTACTTAGAGTAATGGTTTTGAACATGTGTCAGAATTCTTTCCTTTTTTTAGCTAAATAGTGTTTCATTGTATGAATGCTACATATTTTGCCAATGCAATCTATAAACATAGACACAATTGGATATATATATATATATATATATATATATATATATATATATATATAAGCATATAATTCTCATTATTAACACATGTTACATTTTGTAAAATTTTTGTGGACATAAATTAGTAAATATTGCAATACAGTTACCAGGGTAAAATATAGATAGATAAATGAATATGTAAATCTATTCCTATGCAGTATATAATTGGTTATAATTTTAAATCCTTAAAATAACTTATTTAAGTATATTCTATTGTCTGTATTTTATAAAATAGAGGGTGAGATTCAGCAGTATCAAGTGACTTGCCTGACACTACCCAGATTTAGCACTTGATCTCAGTTCCAATATAGTCTAACCAGCCTTTAGGCCAGAGCTTATTGCTCTATGCTCCACTCTTGTCTACAGTCTCATTCTTGGTTATCTCTGCAGGAGAGCTAGTATAAGCGGTTAGAGCATCACCTGATTCCACTTCAGCTGGAAATGATACATCAAGCAAATGGAATATGTCATCACTTGGTTAAATTAAAAAAAATAGTACAAAAATGCACACACAAAGAAGCCTCATTCAGTTAATTCTTATTATTAACAGAATCCACATTTGTAAACATAATCACTCAAAAAATCATTTGTAAACCCTTAAACAACATTCAAAGCCTTTTTTGCAGTCACTTGTAGACATGATCATAAGAACAAAATTTTGAGTCATCTGAAATACATGGTCCCACCTGAGGTAGAACAAGCCTTCTCATTTGAGACCCCCAAATTCAAAACTAGTGTCATTTTCAAGGTTTAGTTGTTGTTCACATTTTAATATGGTGTTTTCCATTGGAATTTCACTGTGTAATATATTCTGCAAGAATACTGTCAAAGTGCTATCTAATCTTCCGAAGGAAAATTTATGGAAAAATATGTTTGCTAAATATTATGCTTTAAATAAGAGGTGTCCTCCAAAAGCTCATGTGTTAGACAATACAAGAATACTAAGATGTGAAATGATTGTGTTACGAGAGCTTTACCTTAATTAGTGTTTTTATAGATTAACTGGGTGGTGGTCATAGGCAGGTAGGGGCTGGCAAGAAGATGTAGACCACTGGGGCATGCGTTTGTGATTTATATTTTGTCATTGGTTAGCAAAGCTCTCTCTCTGCATCCTAGTACCATGTCCCGAGCTACTTTCCTCCACCACTCTTCTGACGATATTCTGACATACCTTGGACCCAGAGCCAGCCATATTTGAACTGAGACATAAAAAACTTTGAGTCTCCAAAGGAAATTTTTTCTTCACTAAAATTGTTTTCAACAGGTCTTTTGTTCATAGAAGTGAAAAAATGACTAGATAAGCATTATTCAGGTAGGAATTTTAGAATACTGTAAGCTGTGTATTCAATATTATTGAATCAACAACATGGTACAACCAGAAATAAGAAAAGGGAATTCTCACATCTCTACATGAGGCCACTCTGGAAAGTGGTAAAGAAACATCAATGATGCATGATGTAGCTATATGAAAGATGGAAATTTGCTAAATTATTGGATTCATTAGATGATGATCTATTAAAAAAAACTCATGTGATTATATTCACCTGATGGACAGATTTGGGGAAAATCTCCCTTCATTCCTGCTAAATGCCTCCATTTTATGCCATATGTCTTCTCTTTCTTAAGTAACTTGTTCTGGACCTCACACTTAGTGTGTTCAAATATCTAAGAACATGTCTACAGAGGCTGTGTGTACTCTCAAGTTCTAGTCACATAGGGTCTCCTCTCACATCATATTGGTCAAAATGAATTGAAAGATCCATCCAGATTCAAGAACCTGAATGATTGCTTCATGACATAAGTATTAAAAGTTGATATATTGCAAAGGTGGGTGAACTACAGAAGATACTATTCAACAAAGACCATTAAGATAATAATTTATTAGTTTGTATATTTTTTTCTCTACAAAGTGTGAAAAAGATGCAATCATTTCCTATTCCATCTGAAACATGTTGTAAGCAGCAAAGCTAGAATTATGTTAAGTAGTATAACCTTCAAAAAACCTGGAGAACTAGGTTCTTTGTTTTAATTTTAAATATAAAATAGCATCTGATTTATTGTAATATTTTATACTATGATAAAAGCAATTTCTATCTCCCTTCTTTTTTATTGGTCTTTCTTTCTCAATAAATAAAGAGTAGAGAAAATATTGTTAACAACATTGACACAAAAATATAAAGATTGAAAAAAATCTCTTTTGATCAAATAAATTAAGTCAATGGTTAACAGTTTGAAATAAAGATACCAGTAGATGAATTTTTATACAAGATCCTTTAAAGAGTACAAGTAAATAAAGGATTTTCTGCCATGAATCTTTTGAGGTAAATGTATTCAAAATACTGAAATAATTAAAATATAATTTTAAAATTGAAAATCAGATTAATTTCATACATTAATGTAGATACAAAAATCAAATACAAATTAGTTCCATTCAGAGCAAATATGGTAGTACACACACACAAAAAAAAACAACAACAAAATCTTCTAGAAAAGAGGTTAATTACACAAAAGCAAGGATTCTTAATACAGAAATATCTATAAACATAATTTTTCTCAGTTATAGGTTAGAGAGAAATATATTGATTAAGAAAACCTTTTTTAAATTTATTTAATATCTGTTGTTAAAAGACAGTAAGCTGGCTGTATAAATGAATTTTATCCCACAAAAACCACAAAAATTATAGCAACCTAGAATCAACTGTACATTTCACAAAAAGTGAGTCAAAGACCCAAATTTAAAATAGTAAACTACAACTGGGAGCTGTGGTACATGCCTATAATCCCAGCAGTTAGGGAGGCTGAGACAGGAAGATTGTGAGTTCAAAGACAGCCTCAGCAAAAGAGAGGCACTAAAAGCAAATCAGTGAGACCCTCTTTCCAGATAAAATACAAAATGGAGGGGGGTATCGGGAGGGCAGCAGAATACAACTGACAATAGGACTGCTGTATGTATACACAGGGATGTATAACCAATGTGATCCTGCAATGTGTACACGTGGAAAAATGAGAATTCATACCCTATTTGAATCAAATGTATGATATGTCAAGATCATTGTATTGTCTTGAACAACTAATAAAATAGAAAAAGAAAAAAAAATAAGGCTGGGGACATGGTCCAGTGGTTGAGTGTCCAAATTCAATCCCCAGTACCACCAGCAACCCCCACCACACACACACACACACATACACACACACACACACACACATACAAAAAAAAAGGTAAACTACAAAATTTCTAGTAGAAAACCTAGAAAAGAAACTAGGTGATGCTGAATCCAGATATAGGTTTTTATATACAACTAGCACAATCTATGAAGGAAAATATTAACATGTATTATATTATTAGCATTAAAAACTTTAGCTCTCCAAATGTCATGGAAAAGAAAATATTAAAAAAAAACCCTACAGACTGGGATGAAAAGTAAAAGACATATATTTGATAAAGAATGTGAATTTAAATATACTAAGAATTTTTACTCTAAATAACAACAACAACAACAACAACGTGAACATAGGCTTATATCTTAACAGATACCTCACTGTAAAAGAAACACATGCAAATAAGTAGAGATTATAAATATCCATGTCATTGAGGAGTTGCAAATTAAGGAATCAAGATACCAATAAGCAACTAATAGAATAACCAAAATGAAAATACATGAGAATATTAACTATTCCTGAGGAAGCAGAGCAAGAAAATGTTCATTTATTTTCAGGTGGATTGTAAATGTCCCTTTACAAGATAGTTTTTCAGTTCTTTGAAAGTTGAACATTGTTTTACCTTTTTATAGAGTTATCACATTCCTAGGTATATATCAAACTGGTTTGCAAAGCATGTGCATTAAAAAACCTCTGCATGAGTGTTTGCAGCAACTTTATGTGCAATTGAACCAAACTAGAAACAGCTAGTGTGCTTCAATTAGCAAACAGATTTTAAAAAGCCAGTGTGAATTCTCTACAATAGGATATTATTATACTGTAAAATAATGAGTTATGAGGTTACTCAGAGACATGAGTAATGTTAAATGGACAATGCCAAATGAATTAAAACAGTCTTTAAAACATATATACCATATAGTTTAAGTTGCATTGTAATATAGAAACAAGTGTAGGGAGAGTAAAAATATCAGAGGTTGACAAGAATTTCAGGAAAGAAGAATATGGTTGAATAAGTGGAAAAGAGGTGATTTTCCAGAGAGGTTAAACTATTCTCTGTGATGCTACAATTCCAGTTTCATGACAAGTGCAAACCTTTTCCAAAAGCCACTGAAATTTACTACCCTCCAAAAGAAGCTTAATCTATACAGATTTTAAAATATCTTTTTAGAAATTACTTAGGATAAAATGGATAAAATGTAGAATGTGACAAAATAAATCAACTGTATTACAATTGTATTTAACTTCAATGAAGGGGGAGAAGGAAATGTGCTGACTTAAATAACTATGTAAATGAATGGAATATATCAAACTAAAGGCAAAATAAATTATACATAAATACTGTAATCTAGTTGATATATTTTATAGGAACACAGGTTAACTGTTCTGATATTGCTATACACATATATGGGAATTAAACAATTAAGTAAATGGGTGGCAGAGGGTAAATACCAATTTTATTATTTTTTGAGTGGATATTTATACATAAGCCTGGGAATGAAGCTATAATTATATACGAGGTATGAATTTATTTATTTATAGAAATTTTGTTGATATGTGCATACACATGAGTTAGCAATATACATATATTTCTTTGCCCTATCTCTTGAGTGGGTCTAAAAGCAGTGGAGCCTAGAACCCATCAATGATTACACCAACGCCTACATCTAATACAATTTTCCAAAAGAAAGAAACTGGGGTCCTTGGAAAATAACTAATTTAGGTCCAGATAAAGAAACACACAAATTAAATCTGAAGCATCTCAGAGTGCCACAGAACAGCTCAAAACTCACACACACCACACCACACACACACACACACACACACACAGACACACACACACACACCATAGAGTATTATAGTAGTATGTTCAAGAGACATAAAAGCCAAATGACAAATAAAAGAAAGCTCCTGAAAGCCAAAGCTGTAATAATTTGAGGAACAAAGTAAATAAGATAGTGATAAATTATAATTCAAAAAATAAAACAAGGATCCCTGAGTTTTTATTACTGTAAATAAACATTTGAATAAGCAAATAAATGGGGTAAGAGACACATTTTCCACACATAAGTTTTCAAGCAATTTGTGAAGATACTGCACCATAAAAGTGATAGATTATGACCTCTCACAAACGAAGTGTGGGTTTTATGTAGCAACTGGGTTTCAAAGTGCACATTGTATAAAGTGGGGTGAATAGTGGCTTATGATTTCTCTTGTACTGGGATGAAATGCAGGGCCTTTAGGCATGGAGGCATGTGCTCTACCACTGTACCACTCTACTACATCCCCAACCCCTGCAAGTGGTAACTTAACAGTGGAGAAATCTTACAACCAACGCATGATACAGATAAACAAGGACTATGTTAAAAGTGGTAAATCTATATATATAACTTTTTACTTTTGTGGTCTTCCTTTCAAAAAACAAATAAACCCAATAAAAAAATCTCAATGCAAAAATATATAGTCCAAATTAAAACAAACAACAAAAAACAAAGAAACAAAAACCTAACCAGCATCTCTAAAAACAACATCATCAAACAAAAAGAAAGTATAGGAAGTGGAATAGATAAGCTCAAAGAAACTTCTCAACTAAGAGCAAAGTTACATCTGGATCTGTTCCTGAACTGGAAGAAATGTGGTGAAAGTTTAAACTAAGATGATTTATCTTAAATAGAAACATTAATTGATAATGTATTAATGTTCATTCATTTATTTGAAAAAAAAATGTACCATAATAATGCAAGGTATTACTTAGGGAAAGTAGGTGCAAAGTGTATTGAAATTCTCTGTAATAAACTAGCAATTTTTCTATAAATAAAAAATAATAACATAAAATAATATTTAGTTAAAACTAAGGTCCATATTCTAAGAAGGAAAACATTTAAAACATTTTATAATCAATAAAATATAAGATTTTTTGCTATTAATATTTGTAACCATTATTCCTTGGTTATAGATAGAATAATTAGACAAGAAATCAAATGAAAATATATAATATAAAAAGTAGGAAAACATTAGTAATTGTGGACATGTACCCTGATTTATAAAATGTAGAATAACATATGAAAAATCTTTTAGAATTTATTTTAAAAGTGAATTTAAAAAGTTAATTGATCAATTAACCAGGTTCAAAGACAACTTTCAGAATTGGATTAACACATGATACAAAACAAATGAATCTTGATGACATTATACAAAGTGAAATAAGTCAGTTACAAAAGCACATATAACTTGTTAGATTCCATTTATGAGGTGCCTAGAGTAATGCGCAAAGGAGAATTTGAGTTAATAGGGGTTATATGAAGGAAGTCTTGAGGAGTCATCTAAGAGATATAGACCTCCATTGTTTACATGTGAAAAAAAATCCTGAGACTAATTCTACAATAATGTGCATGTACTGAATATTATTGAAATTTACACTTAAAAAGTGCCTGTCATTGAAAGAGTCAACACAGAAGCTTCAGTGTTCACCTTTCTCAGTACCTGCAACTAGCTTGATCTGCTTTTGAAACTGAAACAGGGGTGGCACTATCACTGACAACACTGCCACCATCCCCCTCATAACCCCCCCCCACAAACACACACAAAAATACATGCCAAGATGCTGTCAATGACCATGTAGCTATTATCCACTACCCATTGTAGTTTGAATAGGTAAAAACCTATAGCTTCCTAAAGTTGTGTAATTCCTCCATATTAAAATGTACCTTTCTTTGGATGTTTGGGAATTCTGTTTCCAGTCTTGGATAATGTCATCCTACAAATTGAAGAACTTCCTCATGATTATCTTAATACATTTTGTGTCTCTAGAATAGCACAAACATCAAAAACATAAAATGATTAACAAGGTAAATTGTTATGGTTTTCTACCATGATTGGCTAGAAAGTCAAATAAAATTATTTTTTCATTAAATATTTTATTTTATTTTTTAAATATTTAATTGATTTTATTTTTTAAATACATGATAGTGGAATGCATTACAGTTCTTATTACACATATAGAGCACAATTTTTCATATCTCTGTTTGTATAAAAAGTATATTTACACCAATTCGTGTCTTCATACATGTACTTTGGATAATGATGTTCATCACATTCCACCATCCTTGCTAACCCCCTGCCTCTGCCCTTCCCCTCCCACCCCTCTGCCCTATCTACAGTTCATCTATTCCAACCATGCTCACCCTCCCTACCCCATTATGGGTCAGTCACCTTAGGAAACATTTGGCATTTGGGCTGGGGATGTGGCTCAAGCGGTAGCGCGATCTCCTGGCATGCGTGCGCCCCGGGTTCAATCCTCAGCACCACATACAAACAAAGATGTTGTGTCTGCCGAGAACTAAAAAATAAATACTAAAAAATTCTCTCTCTCTCTTTCTCCCTCTCCCACTCTCTCTTTAAAAAAAGAAAAAGAAGACATTTGGCATTTGTTTTTTGGGGATTGGCTAACTTCACTTAGAATTATTTTCTCTAACGCCATCCATTTACCTGCAAATGCCATAATTTTATTCTCTTTCATTGCTGAGTTATATTCTATTGTGTATATATGCCACATTTTAAGATCCATTCATCTATTGAGGGATATCTATTTTTATACCCCTATATCATTAAAACTAAGAAGACAGATTAAAATGTTTTTTATAATTATCACAAAATTAAAAAAAAAATTAGAACTGTTTCTGAAAAAATATATGCAAAGCTTTTTTAATGTATTTTAGTCAGCTTTTTCAATAAAGGATCCAACCAGCACAATTGTATGGGGAGAAAAAGTTTATTTTAGGGCTCACAGCTTTAGAAGTCTTATATCATAGAAGGCCAGCTTTATTCCTCAGAGCCCAAGTTAAGGCAGAGTGTCATGATGGAAGAGTGTGGCAGAGGGAAGCAGCTCATATGATCAGATATCAGAGAGAGAGAGAGGGGGACTCCATTCTTATGATACATTTGTATACCCAAAGCCATGCCCCTAATTCCCACCTCTTCCAGCCACACCCTATCACTTCAGTTACCACTCAGTTAATATCTATCAGGTGATTAAATCACTAATTGAGTTAAGACTCTTACAATCCAGTCTTACAACTAAGTCTCCTCTGAACTTTCTTGCATTGTCTCACATGTGAGCTTTTGGGAGACACCTTATATCCAAACCATAACATTATGTTAAAATATTGAAATTATTTAAAATATTTATGTATATGGAGAGTGTATTTGGTATAGAAAAATCTTAGAAATTTTATTTTATATGAAAAATACAACTTCCAAAATACAACATGCTATAATACCCTTTATTTAGAGTTAATAAACAAGAAGTTCATGAGCAACAGATTACTTAAGGGTACATGTGGTAAAACTATTTTTCAAAGGCAATGGCAAATGCTTATCTCTGGATTAGAGGACAGGAAGATGGGCAAGTGGAGGATAATATAAATTGGTGGAAAATACTACTAATATTAATTTTTTTAAGATGACGGACAAGTTTACAGGTATACATTGAAAGTACAGTTTTTAAGTAAATAAAAGAAATCTAAACCAACTCATCAAAGATATATTATTGTGCAGTAGCTACCTTTTTAAACATTTATTTTGTTTATTTTTATCTTTGCGGAGGACTGAACCCAGTGCTTCACATGTGCTAGGTCAGTGCTCTACCACAGAGCCACAACCCCAGCCCCACAGAAGCTGCTTTTTAATCAGCTATAAGAAAATTGGCTTCCAAATTTTAGTTTGCTTTCAAGAAGAAATGAATGAAGAATGTGTGATATTCTTTAGAAAGAATAGCTGACATGTTAATGAACTAATATTCAAATGGGAAGAAATGATAAGGAACATCTTTCTGTGACTATATGTATTAGTATGTAGTTATGAGAATATAATTCATGCAAGTTTATTTTATTCCTCCATTTTACCAGGTAATCTCTGAGACAAATCAGATTATTTGAGGTGCTCCTTCAGCTGGTTTTATTAATACATAAATTAAATGTCATCTTTGTTGATGCATGTCCAGCCAGAAGGAAGTATGTTTTACTCAGTTTGTTATGACCAAAATATCTGACAAGAACAATTAGAAGAGGTAAAGTTTATTGTGGATCACAGTTTCAGAGGTTTTAGTACATAGAAGCCTGGTTCCATTCTTTGGGCCCTGAAGTGAGGCAGAACATCATGGTTGAAGACTGGTGGAGGAAAACAGCTGGGGACATGGCACAAGGAAACAGGGAGTGGGGGTGGAGAGATCTCCTCACCATAACAAAATATACTCTCAATGCCTATCTCCTCCATCCACATCTCACTTGCCTATAGTTACCTCCCAGTTAATTTCTATAGGGGTTTTAATTCATTAATTAGTTAAGGATTTATAACCCAATCATTTCACCTCTAAGCCTTCTTTCATTGTTTCATACATGAGATTTTGGGGGCACCTCATATCCAAACTATAACATAGTGTATTAAATTTCAGTGCCACTACTAGGATTTTGTTCTAGATTTGTGTGATCTCATACATCATATTAAGTATGACCATTTTATGTAAATTTGATCTAGAAGTGAGCTAATAGTTTAAGATAATGTAGTAGAATAGATAAAGAACACCTTAAAACATGGCCAACTGACACAGTAAAGCACCCTGATAAAATCATTTTAAATTGGCATCTGAGTTTCTAAAAAGGCCGTTAAGTTAAATAGCAAATTTATTCAGCCCTAATGAATATTTGATTGGTTTCAGAGATAATTGCCCTCCACCAGGGTCATAACATTAACATGAAAATGAGTCATTATCCTCTCAGTGAGAATTGGAAAGAAATCCCTATTAAAGTTTTTGAAGGAGCTTTTCAATGAAATAACTTTGCATAATGTTGACATTGTATAATCATTTGAAAATATCTCTTCAAATTTGCTTTGTATATTGACTTGAAGTCACATTTCCATGCTCATAGAAAATCATCTCAAATATATAATTATGGCATACCTTTACCTTTTTTTCCTGCATTACTATTAGTACATAAAGATTGTAAAAAAGGAGAAAGCAATAGGCTAATAAATAACTTAATGTCTTTTCTTTTCATTTCTATTATGAATTATTATTTGTTTGGGATTAGAGTTTTTTTTTGGTTATCCAGAAATGAAATATTTTTGAAGTACTTTCAAAATTAACTAAACCATACTCTTTAAGTGGAAACTTTATTTCCTTAGAAAATAGATATACATAGCCATAAGAAATAAGGTATTGCTCTTAAATTTAATCTGGGATTATGAAAACAACATGTGATATTGGTCTCAGCAATAAAACTAATATGCTAGTTTTTTTACATCAACTCCATCAGAATATCTTCAACTGTCCTGCAGAGTATGCAGAGATTTAGGGGAATTCTATACTTAAGTGCAGTTATTGTCATATTTCTTATGTATATTAGTTGTAAGTTACCAAAAATAGAATGAAAGAAAATGTTCAAAAGAATCTTGTGTAAGCATGGCATTTCCAAGTGAAATTGACTGTAGAAATACTTCAGTGTCACAATAGCAATAATAACAACTACGAAAGTCTGAAACATCTACTTTGAAAGCTGGTAGTTGATGGTGGTTTACAAACTGCTACAATGCAGATAAGAAGGATAGAAAACTATCCCACTCCAATTAAAAACCAAGTTCTGGGGAGATAAAAGTCATTACTATTAAAATAATGACAGACACAGAGAATAGCACTCAATAACATCAAATGCATGAGTGCACATCATGATTATAACAATACAATTCACTGCTGTGTCACAGTAGGATTCCACAACTTAGGTATAGAAGAATGGTACTATTTCATTTACTTTAACGTGCTTCCATAAAATTTCCTACTCATCCCTTATGGCATTTCTTAAATATTCTTAACCTTTTATGATATAGTTTAAATAACTCCACTTCTGTGATCCCAAGTAAAGTCTGTCTTTGCAGCTTCTATTTTAATTTTGTATATCTCTAGTGTAGAGATGAAATATCCTCTACAAACTCATGTGTTAAAAACTTGTTCATCAATCTTTGGTAAGAGAGGTGGTGGAAGTTTTAAGAGGTGGGGCCTGGTTAGATGCCAGCTCCTTGAAGGAGACATTTTCCTCTCACACCTTCCTGTCTCTCTTTTGCATCCCAGCCACCATAAGGTGAGCAGTTTCCTCTGCCATACACTCCTGTCATACTGTACCACCTCACCCCTCCAAAAGAAACCAACCAACTGACAATGGACTAAAACCTCCAAAACCATGGGTCAAAATAAACTTTTCTTTCTTCAAAGTTGATTATTACAGTATTTTGCTACAGTAATGAAAAGCTGATTGATACAATCACATTAGTGCTCATGCCATATTTTAAAACATATAAACTAAATTTTCTTTCTTACTGGTATGTACAATCATTGTGTTATAATCATTGGATAATTAGATTTGCAGAAGTACAATAATAAATATGCATGCCTGTCTTCATCACTAGACAGCGAGCCTGAAAGTGTGAGATTTGCAGCAAGAATAATCTTTTATGTTTCTTAGAGGCCAAAGAATGCTCAGGATATAATAAATGTACACTGAACAGATGGGTAATGGTGACTTATTAACAGCCTAATAATTAATGATACATTAAAAATAGCAAATGTTAAAAACTTTAAATATTTTTATAAGGACTATATGTAAAAAAAAATGGTATGATAAAGACAACAACATGTGTTCTTCAGGTTCAGATTCTTTTTACTGAAGAAACATTGTCTTCCACTATATTAAAAACAAAAAGAACAGGTTAGAAGCAATTTATAAAACCAGTGTAAACCAGGTGGCAGAGCCTAGGACTATTTAACAAATCCTAGAGAAAAAATACCTGGGGCTCACATGGAGCCAAATCACTTAAAGACTGGTTAACTGAGAATTTAATCTTTTACTGAGTTTTATGGCAATGTCATTTATAGTCTAATGTAAAATGTTTTGAGAATGAAAGAGGACATTATACATTGTCAAGATAAATTTAAATAACTAAAAATAATTTGGCATACTGTGTGTCAGTTCCAGTTAATAAAACATATATATTTAATATATATGTATATACATCTCTCTCTCACACACACACACACCCACACACACACAAACACACACACACACACACACACATAAACACACATGCACATATACCTAATTTAGAATACCTCAGAGTATGAGTGAACAGAAAAATTTATATATGTAGGCTTTCCTCCACTTCTGTATTAAACAATTTTACTCAGGATCTCAATGGTAAATTGACTTTTTTTAAGATTTACTAAGATTTTGTTTATTTTATCATATCAATTTTGTTTACTTCTCATTTTTATCATTAAAAATATATAAATAATGGTACAAAAAAACTTATATGCCCATTTTCTAGTTGTAATAAATAACAATGAAGGACCAATTTTATTTTATCTATATTTTCACCTACTTTTCACCCATCCTTTGGATTATTTTGAGGCAAAAGACAGAAATTTTAATATCTAAATTATAAATATTTCAGTGTGAGCACTAAAGGTAGGCACTTAAATTTTAAGTATAAATTTATACCATTATCACATCTAAGTGAAAACCTTTATTCCTTAAAATTAAATATTTGGTAAATATTCAGATTTGATATCAGGTTATATCATTTATTTACTTTTTATTTTTAAAAAAATTTGTTATTATTAGTTATACATGATAGTAGTATATATTTTAACATACATATATTGAGTATAGCTTCTTATTCTTCTAGTTGTATGTGATGTGCAATTATATTCGTTATGTGTCATATTTACATACATAATTCATTGATGTTTTGATTTTTATATTTGAATTGTTCAGTTAGGATTCAAACAAGGTACAGTCATCCCTTCCTACTACTATTATTGAGGCATAATCAGTTGGGCCCATTTAAAATATAAAATGAGGCATCCATCTGGGAAACAATGATTACATTCAAGTTGCAAATCATTTTCTTTAGCCTTATTTATGGTCTATAAATCTTCCATCCCCAAACTCATGCAATGACTGACCCATTATCTTTACATGTTAATTTGTTTATGTTATATTAAATGTAACATAAAGAGAATGATACATTGTTTACTGGTTTGAGTCTGGCTTCTTTCCAGCAGAGTAATTTTGAGAATCCTTTGCATCATTTCACATATCAGCAATAACTTTTTGTTATTAAGCAGTGTCCCTTTGCATGGATATACAATTTTCTTTTTCTGTTCACTCAATGTTGAACATTTTATTTATTTCTACTTTATGCCTCTGACAAATAAAATAGTATATTTGTTTATAAATAATTGTGGGGAGAGTTTTTTAAAAATATTTTTAATTGTAGATGGACACAATATCTTTATTTTCTTTATTTGTTATTGTTTGCTTACTTGTTTTGCTTTTGTTTTTGTTTTATGTGGTGCTGGGGAACAAACCCATTGCCTCACATATGCAAGGCAAATGCTATACCACTGAGCCACAACCCCAGCCCCTATGGGGACAGTTTTTAATTTCTTCTTGCAGTAGAATTGCTGGATCACTTTAAAAAGTGCTTATCTTATTTCTTAAAGAAACTGTCAGTCTTTCAAAGAAGTCTCATCATTTTTTATTCCCACCTACAGTACAGTTGTTCCATATTTACTCTAATAATAATTTTTCTTTCTTTTGCCTCTTCTTTTCTGTATGTGTGAGCCATTGCAATGTGTTTATGGTGATAGCACACACACAAGTTTAGCTTTTTAAAAGATCATTATTATTTTAATCATACATCTTTATCAGGTAAAGTGCAATAAATCAATACACAAACATAATCTATGCTGATCAAACAGAAGAAATTCAACAGTGTGACTTTAATTGACATTCTACTGAGAAGTAATGACTGAGCAATTTTAAAATATCATTGGACATCCATGTATATACTTTTGAGAAATATTACTGTAAGCCTTTGAATCTTTTAATTTTATTGTTTATTATTATTAAATGATAAGGATATTTTTACTATTCTAGATAAAAATGTTTTTTTCTAAGAGCTTCATATAATTTCTTTCATTTTTAGTTTTCCTACCAATAATTTTTGAAGAGCTAATTTTTTCATCTTGATATATTTTATTAAAATACGATTTTATAAATCAGTGCTATATCCTGGAAACTTTGCAATTAATGTGACTTCACAAGCAATAGTACTAATCTCAAAAATCTAGATAGGTTTTTATTTTGTTTTATTTTGTTTATGTGGTCCTGAGGATTAAACCAAGAGCTTCCCACATGTTAGGCAAACACTGAGCTACATTTCCAGACATTTTTTAAAACTTTGTTTTGAGTGTGTAGATATTTCTTTTGAGAAATGAGAGATCTTGAAAATAAATTGCATAATAAAGTTCATAAATTTTGTTTTCTTTAGGTAGTCTGTAATGTTTCAACTTTCTAGGATTTCTTCATTTAAATCCATTTTATTTTTATTTTTTCCATTATTTTATGTAGTTCTCATGTTACTATTTTCTTAATATGAAATTTGACTTTTATGTCTTACCTTACCCCTATTTTCAACTTCTGTAATGCATGTATGGAATGACTTCTGAAGTTCTTAACATTTTAAAAAATCAAACACATAAATTATAATTAGGTATAAATTTCTTCATTTGTTTTAGTGTTGGAATACTCTGTCTACACATATTGGATAAATATAATCTATAAATTATATTTCTTTTACTTTAGTTTTTTTTTTAAATATTGAAAGTGTATTAATTATACAATTATTCATATTGGAAAGTTTATATAAAAATAAATTGAATTTAACAATTACAGTTATTAATAAGCTTATATGAAATGTGATATGGAAGCAGGTTAAATAGTATCCCTTTCTAGCTCTTCTTTGATTTAAAGATACTCCTCTGAAAAATGAAAATTATAAAAATCACAACATAAGAGACTACATGCCTGTATGGCTAAAATAATATATATATATAGTACTAATATGTTTTCTGTTGCTATAACAAAACAAGTAAAGCTGGATACTTTATAAAGAAAAGATCTTTATTTATTTCAAAGTTTTTTGGTTTGAGATTATGGTGCCAGGAAGTACTACAGTCTGGTAAATGCTCCCTTGGCTGAGATACATGGCAGATGACATCATGGTAGACAAATATGTAAAAGTGATTATGTGGTGAGACAGGAAGCCAGAAATCATGGACAGATCAGCTTCACTGTACTATCGCAACCCTCTTTGGAGAACTCACCTTGGTCCTTAGTCTTTTCAAAGGGTAATGGCCTCCTCCTATGTGGTAACCCTCTTCAAGGTTCTATCACCTTTAACACCACCCCATGGAGATGAAAGCTTCCCAACATGTGAACCTTAGGGGGTGAAGTACATCCAGATAACAGCAAAGGGGAAGTGAAAAGCAGCTTGTGTTTATTACACTCAGAGTCTTTTACTTGCCTCTTGACAATCGTAGGTCAATATTACTGTAAATATGTATGCGGTTGTGCTTTAAAAGCGCATACACTTCCTCTGTGTTCTGTCTCTCAGGAGAAATGAAAGTTTCTAAACCTTCTTCTATTGACTGAGACTGACTAGAGCCAATAATGTTAAGAGAAGGACTTATGTGAGCTCTTCCTCCCATTTCTTTACCTGGTCTCCTTTCCAACCTTTTGCCTCTTTGAATGTATTTATGAAATGGCTCCAGGAGGTCAACTGTTGATTAGGTCAACTCAGAGCACAGTATCCAGATTGTTCACAAGATGGTGAACTTGAGAGTTGATCATTTCCTCTGGCCTGCAATAATTCAGTTGAGAAAATCTGAGATTGAGGACAGGAGTGCTGATACCTGGTTTTGAGTTACACTCATGTAGAGGTAAGTCCTCTGAACCACCTGAAGTTCACTATTAATATTTAAACCTGAGTTTGTACATGCTCAAACATCTCTTTCTGTGTCTTTTTTTGAATAAATGATACTCTTCTGTAAGATAAACATGATTAAAACCATGAAATCAAAATGTGTTTACATGGCTAAAATTATGAAAGTGATATGTATTAATCTTTTTTATGTTGCTATAATAAAATAGCTGAGGCTACATTCTTTTTAGAGAAGTAAGTTTACCTAGCTCATCTCATTTTTGTAAAAGTATCTATCATAAGGCCACTGAATGTGGGCAAGGAATGAGGTAAGGAGAAAAAAGGCAACCAGCATCTTATCCTGTTTATTTCCTGCTGCCTATATTCTGGATGTTTTTCAACTTTCTCCACAGTTTAAAACAGTTGTGTCACAGAGCTAACTTTGTGTGACTGGACCTACCTCTTCTGAAGCCTTTTGAAATTGTGGCCTTGTGACACCAATATACATTTCAAATCAGTGATCTCTTTTGATTCCAATTATAGTGGGAAAAGTCATGTTTTCCCGTGTTCTAAATCTATGCTGGATAAGGGACTGACTTTCTTATAATAAATTTGAAAATTTTTGTTTCTTCATCTACACATTTATTACTCATTCTGCCAGCTGATGTTGATATTTAAAAGACAGGAATGTGTTCAATATTTTTTATTACTATTAGTTGTTCAAAACATTACAAAGCTCTTGGCATATCATATGTCATATATTTGGTTCAAGTGGGTTATGAATTCCCATTTTTCTGCTGTATACAGATTGCAGAATCCCATTGGTTACACATCCATGTTTTTACATACTGCCATACAAGTGTCTGCTGTATTCTGCTGCCTTTCCTATCCTCTACTCTCCCCGCTCCCTTCCCCTCCCCTCCCATCTTCTTTCTCTACCCCATCTACTGTACTTCATTTCTCTCCCTTGTTTTTTTATTTTTACTTTCCCCTCACTTCCTCTTATATGTAATTTTGTATAACAATGAGGGTCTCCTTCCACTTCCATGCAATTTCCATTCTCTCTCCCTTTGCCTCCCACCTCTCATCCCTGTTTAATGTTAATCTTCTTCTCATGCTCTTCCTCCCTGCTCTGTTATTAGTTGCTCTCCTTATATCAAAGATGACATTTGACATTTGTTTTTTAGGGATTGGCTAGCTTCACTTAGCATAATCTGCTCTAGTGCCATCCATTTCCCTGCAAATGCCATGATTTTGTCATTTTTTAGTGCTGAGTAATACTCAATATTTTTTAATTTTGAATTTTTAGTTTTACATGGACACAGTACCACTTATTTATTTATTTGTTTGTTTGTTTGTTTATTTTTATGTGATGCTGAGGATTGAACCCAGTGCCTCACACTTGTGGTTTTTCCACTGAGCCACAACCCAGGAGTTCAAAAGAGGACATGGTAGGGAGATGTGTTGTTTTGCACTTGCA
Source organism: Callospermophilus lateralis (assembly GCF_048772815.1). Lineage (NCBI taxonomy): Eukaryota > Metazoa > Chordata > Mammalia > Rodentia > Sciuridae > Callospermophilus > Callospermophilus lateralis. The sequence continues at coordinate 120,204 of NW_027512953.1, forward strand.
CTACAAATTTCTGAATGGTGGAAAATTTAACATGACCAGAAAACAAATGAGAATTCACAATTTCCTGGATACTTTGAATAAGAACTATGTTTGTGACAATCAATGATGTACTCTAATAACCTTTGAGACAGTCACTGTAGTCTGTCTCATGGGACCTTAGTGGATAAAGAACTTCTGAACAGTGATGTTACCAGCGTTACAAGGTTGATATTGAGGAGACAGAAGCAAGAGAAGTTGTTCTCAATATATTAACAGGGCCTGAATAGCCATGGCATGGAGAGCTGTGACAGTGTTGCTACCTTTCCTTACAGTGATAGATATGAAGACAATGTCACTTTTGATGGTTCCTGTAACTGACAGGAGATGGTGTCTGATGGTGTCAGTGGTAAGTCAAAATAATTTACATGAATTCATTAATTCTATAGTATGTTTTAATGAAATTGTTTATGTAAACTGGCCCCATACATCATAGTATCATATTCCTATTTGTTTATGCTTACAATAAAATCACCCCTCAATACCAAAGCAATAAAAATTAAATTATTTTCAAAAGGCCCTGTATGAACTTTATCCTTTTCAAATTATTTTTTTTAAATTATTTGTTCTTTTTAATTATACATGATAGTAGAGTCTATTTTGGCATATTTATACAAACATGGAGTATATCATATTCCAATTAAGATAGGAATAGGAAAGACAGTGCAATGAATCAGACACAACTTTCTTATGTACGTATATGAATATACCACAGTGAATCTTAACATCATGTATATCCACAATACTGAGATCTTAATTAGAATAAGATATAATTTAAGTAAACTTGTAATCACAACAAAAATGATCATCAAATCTGTACGTTTGCTTTTTTGATGAAGTATTATAATGGTAATACATTCGTTATGTTCTTTGTATCCATATAATATATGGATTTCTGTACTACTATACACTTGAGATAATAACTTTAGAGTAATTAAGAAAAAAATTTGAAGTATGTAATAATTAAAATTTAACAATAGACCTTACTTATCAGGTAAATAATGAAAAAAATCATAATTATATAATTTTTATTAATTTGCATGTCTTTAGACATGGCATATTATGTTTTATTTTATTATTTACTGATAATTGTCAGATTTCAAAAAATATCTTCTAGGGTTGTCAAAATATGCACAAGCAGGGCCAAGATAATTGGCCTAGAACAGTGACCCAGTCAAATCAGGCATTTGGTCTTTCTTTCAGACACACATTTAAACTAAGAATGAGTACAAATCACTAGCATTTTTCTACTTCTCTCACAACTGCACCAACCTAAATGGAATATTTTTCTTCCCAAACATTTTTTCTACACTAATAAAGTATAGAAACCAATTTATAAGCAATGCAAGAGTGTGAATGTATGTGAAAATAAACACTTTTTTTTGCAAAATTAATTTTGAAGATAAAAGTAAAACTAGAGTTTAAGATGACTTTGCTTTCAAAACAACTCCTGGTTCTTAAACTTGCATCATTGACTATGTATATACTCTTTGTTTTGTTGGGTAGTGCATGAAATTTTAGTCTAACACATTGTGTGGTCCTTGGGCTTTGTTTATATTAACTTTTTAATCCCAAACCTCAACTAATGAATTCCTCAGAACAGACAACTGATATATAAATTAAGTGTTCATAATTGGTATTAAAATTTCCTTCATACTTAGGAAAAATTGTGTTTTATTTGGTTTTAGAGCAGACTGATCTCAGTAATCTCAATGATAATTCATTTTTTGAACAAATAAAAGAATTTGTCTGACCACTTTAATATTTAATGAGTGCAATACTATGAAGGAGGACAAGTAATTAAAATCATTCTTACCTAGCAAGATTGGAAATGTAATTCAGAAACTAATTAAAATCTTTTACTGAGAAGAAATAATTCAATTTTATTTCCTATAGAAACATCATTATTCTGTCATTTGTTTTTAATTCTGCCCATCAAATACAAGCCCACTTTGTCAGACATTGAGTACAGCTGAATTTTCCAGGCTTACACTTAATAACTGCTGCATCAAAATAGAATATTTTTATCTTGATTTTCTAGAATCTAGATATCAATTGCAGTGCCTTATATGTTTGGCAGAAACCATTTATTTTCTTTGCACACAGGCTCCATTTCCCATTTCTCCTGCAGTTAGATATGTCTATGTCTCTATGGAAGGACACAAAACGGGGGAGGAGCTGGAGTGCCAATGAAGAGCAGTACTTCAAAGTCTGACCAGGCAAATCTCCCACAGATGACTATGTTGCTCATATTCCCTCCCAGCTGTGTAGAAGGGAGACAGCTTCCAGCATAAATTCATCATTCACAAGGTGAAAAATGGAAGGTCCTGGGTCCCTACGTGACAACTTGAAAGAGTGTTGTACAGTCTGCAACACTCACATCTCCTTATTAAGTAAAAGATTAATAAGGTACTAAGTATCAAAAATTTGGTGATTTAGTCTTCTCAATAGTTAACGTCATCGTCATCTTTCCTTAATTTAGTGTAGTTGGGAAAAAAAAAACAGAAACAGGATCAGGGCACCAACTTACTACTAATATCTTTATTCTTCAACCAAACACACTGTGAATTTATGAAAGTTCTAGACCTCAATTTGATCTTCATCTGTTCATTGTCAGGGGTTCATTTTACATGTGAAACAAAATATACACATACATGTTCTTTTTTAATTGTTCTTTTTAGATATACATAACTGCAGAGTGTATTTTGACCCATTATACGTACATGAAGTATAACTTATTTTAATTAGGATCCCATTTTTGTGTTTGTACATGATGTGGAGTTTCACTGGTCATGTATTCACCTGCTTGCTCTTAATGATTATTTCCTATATTCCCTGTGTTCCAAGAACAACTTGGAGTAGAATGAGCTAGATATAGTGCTTGCCCTCCTGGATTTAAGTCTTCCTAATATAGCATCCAGAGCTATATTTATGATATGATTACACTGTTATAAATCTCAGTGTGTTGTAGTGATTAAAAATAAGCAAGCAAGGTCAATAAATTGCTGACCTGGAGTAGGTCATGATCTGTGGTAGATTTGGAGGAAGAGGTAGATTGACCCCAGGAGTTTGTATATTTCTAGATAAGCACCACACCACTGAGCTACAACCCCAGACCTTTTCATTTCATTTTAAGACAGGATCTTGCTAAGCTTCCCTGGCTGGCTTAGGACTTACAATCCTCCTGCCTTGGCCTCTCAAGTAGCTGAATTTGTAGGCCTGTACCACCAGGCCTAGTTTATGGTAGGTTTTGATGAACACAGAGTAAGGTAAACTTTATGAAGCAGTTCATAGAATATTCACCTGGACCCCAGCACATTGAGAATGTTAAAAATGTTACTATCAGAATTTAAAAAAAAAATTGGAGCATCACTTCTATTCTCCAAAGGAAATACATTGCTTTGAAATAAGATCATAAAAGTTCAGAAGAGAAGTACATTTTAAAAAATTAATAAACAGAATTAATAAAACTGAGTGATATTGGACATCAAGGACCAACAGAAAGGCAAAAGAACATAACCACACCACTATCCTGATTTTTGCAACTGAGAAAATCGCAGTACTATTTAATGAGTCATGAAACATAAAAAAAGCAGGTAGGGGTATTAGAAAATCACTTTAGAAATAATTAATTGGAAACTGCAACCCAATATCAAAATATAAATATGTTAAAGTATATTTCTCCATTTATTGAAGAAGCCCAATATGTATTAGTAAAATATATACATATGATATGTCACATATGTGCATATTATATATGCATGTACTTATATATTGTATTGTCAAGTATAAATGGTTGCAATTGGACAAATCTATAATCATTGATTTTACTAATTTAAATATATTAAATATTGCAACATTTGGTGTGATATAATTTGATTGAGGTGCAATAAACTCTACATTTGTGGAATGTAAAATTTGATAAAATGACATTTATTTGGATGTTGCTGCAAACCCAAGAGCAAAATTAAGATAATGAAAATATCTATTATACTAGCTCTATCCATTTCTCTGAAAATGATAGGATTTTATTCTTCTTTATGACCGAATAATATTCCATTGTGTATGTATGTTGCATTTTCTTTATTAATTAATCTGTTGACAGGCAGCTAGGTTGATTATATATCTTAAGTATGGAATAGTGCCATAATAAACATGAACATACAGGACTTAATTTCCATTTAACATATACAAAATAAAGGTGAGATGCCTGAGTCACATGGTAGTTCTATTTTAACTTAATGTATTGCCACATTATCTTTTTATTAGCATTCTTTAGTCTTTCTCTTTATAATACACAAATTATTTTAAAATGAGTTTCCTATAGTTTACAAATAGTTTATTTTTTTCTTAGTCAATTTTATTAATTCTGCCTCCAACTGAGATTTAAACCATTTATAGTTAATAGGATTATTTTTATGATTAGTATTTAGTCTTTCATATTGCTGTTCTTTAGATTTCTTGCATCTATAATATATAAATTTCTCCCAGACATAGCATATATATTTAACTAATAAATACAGGACTTCTTCAATAAATGAAGAAGCTTCCTTTGACATATTTACATTAAGGTATGGTGTAGTGACCTCTAATTAAATATTTCTAAACTGATTTTCTAACTCCTTACCTTTGTGTTTGGTGGTCTAGAAAATACTCTCAAGTCACTGATTTGCTCAAAGTTCCAACATGACTTATATTGATGGTTAAGGGTCATTATAGAAAATGTCATAGAGAAGCAGGATAAAAGTCATGCACTGGGTGCAGTCCAGAGTGGTCAGGCACAGGCTTCTAAGCTCAGGACTTGTTCTGTCTTAAAAAAATCTTTCTAGGGAGCTCCCTTGAGTATCAGAGTTTTAAGTTTTATGGATCCCTCTTGTGCAGGCACATGTTGCTACATAACCAGCCATAGTAACAACAAATTAGGACTCTCACAAAGAACTAAGTGTACATCATGAGTGTTGGATTGTTTTTTTTTTTTTTTATGCCAGGAACTGGCCAGGGGCAAGTGATTTTCCGATCTCCTTGTGAGACATAGAAGGAGTGAAAAGCCAAGCCTGCTATGTTAATTGATTGTTTTTCTTTATTATTTATGTTATTTTAAGATTTAATTTTATATATTTATCAGTTTTTTATTATAATCTATTTTTTATAGTTGACTTTTGCTTTGGGATTTGTAGTGTATATAATTAACTTGTCATAGGCAAATGTTATATATAATGTTACACTTTGTGTGTAGTTCATATACTATAAATATATATATATGTGCACATATATAATGCATGTATGCTTCCTCTTGATTTTAGACTGTCTTTATATTTTAAGTTGACATATTTTATAAAGTATAAAATAAATTATCATTTTTTATGAAATTGCCTTTGAAGTAAATACATTTAAAAATTATACACATACTTTGTAAAATTCCTATTAGTGCTTTTTCAGGTTCTCTAACACTCTTTTCTGCAATGTGTAATCTGTCTCTCTCCAAGAGAAATCTCAAGAAATAAAACTGTTCTAGCAGTTGTCTCATAATCATCTAATATCTAATCTCTCTTTGCTTGCCTCTCCTTCCTCTCCTCTTCTACTTTTCTATTTTCTTTCCTTCCTTGTTTTTGTGTGTGTGTGTGGTACTTGGAATTGACCCAGGGGGACTTAGCCATTGAGCTAAACCCCTATCCTTTTTTAATATTTTATTTTATTTATCTATTTATTTTTGGTACCAGTGATTGAATCCAGAGGCTGTTAACCACTGAGGCATATCCCCAGCAATTTTTTTATATATTTTATTTAGAGACAGAGTCTTGCTGAGTTGCTGAGTGCTTCATTATCTTGCTGAGGCTGCCACAGCTTTTCGAGGCACTGGGATTACAGCCTGGCACCACCAGGCCTGGCTGATATTTTATTTTGAGACAGGGTCTCACCAAGTTGTTTAAGGTCTTACTAAATTGCAGAGACTTGCTTTGAAATCACATGCCTCCTGCCTCAGCCTCTTGAGCCTTACAGGAGTATGTTACTGGTCTGTTTTTTTTTCTTTACTATTACTTTAGAATTATTCAGGAAGTTCTTCTCCCTTTGTACTTACATTATCTTGCAGGTATACATTCTACTGATTGTTGCTTTACCTCATAACATAGTTCCATAGCTTTATATCTTACAATTTATTTAGTGATAATAATTTGTTTTTACTGTTAAGACTATTTCCAATTAATTTTAATTCTAATGTTAAATTACTTATCATTATAAGTTTCAGAGGATTACATATTCTTTGTTATATTCTTATTATAAATATTCTGTATACATGAACACATATAAATTCCATATTTTCAATAGAGCTCACATGAAATATTCTATATGTTCAAATAGATGTTACTGTAAATGTATGATAAAATATGTAACTAGTAAAATAGATGATACCTTTTAAAACAACCAGAAAAAAAGATCATTTTTTAGGATATATTTTAAATACTGATTAATAATTACAGAATATTTTAAAAACATATGGAGGAAGGTCTCATTTAAGCTTTAAAGTAAGTAGAAAATGGTGAGAGAGAGAGAGAATGACACATTCGTGTCAAGATTTTATGTAAGAAACTTATGAACCTGAACTTTGGCTGCAGAATCTTCTATGGCAGATCCAGGCCAAGGTCCCTGAAACACTTGCCTTATAGATTAAAATTTCAACAGGAATTATGGAGGCTGTCCAAGGCATCAGTTTGGCAAAAATGAAATACTCTTGTGATTTCTATATTAGACTATAAACGGAAAATTAAAAGGGAATGTGTTGTCAGTTTTTTGTCTTTGTGACAGAAGTCCCCAATATGAGCAGGTTAGAGAAGGAAACCTTTTTCTTAGAATTTGTTCTGTTTAGTTATACATAACCATAAAGTATGCTATATTCATATATGTACATACAGAAGTTAAATCAGATTCATTCCACTATCTTTCTTATTCCTGTCCTCCCTACCTTCTCTTTACTTATTTGGGGCTCACGGTTTCAGAGGTCTCAGTCAGTGGTTGGCCAACTCCACTGCTTTTGGCCAGAAGTGAGGCAGAACATCATGGTGGAAGGGTGTAATGAGGGAAGCTGCTCAGGTTATGACACATTGGAAAAAGAGAGAGGAAGGGGTCAAGGGTAGAGAAATGCTAAGATCATACCCCAGTAATTTAATTCCTCCGGCCAAGGTCCATCTGCCTACAATTGCCACTCATAGTTTATTAAAATTATTAATACATTAAGTGAATCAATTAGCTGATTAGGTTACAGTTCTCATAAACTAATCACCTCTGAACATTCCTGTACTATCTAACAGCTGAACATTTCAGGGGACATTAAAGATCCAAGCCATAATAGATGAATTTAGTGTTAGTTTAATTTTGCACAATTTTCATAGATGGATCTTTCAAAGAGTAGATTTATGAATGGAATGTTATAATCAATAACATGGTTAATATTAAAAATTGGAATTATTCAAGAAATAAAAAACAGAAAGAAAATAAAAGAAAAGAAAGGAGAGAAAGTAAACCAAGATGTATTTTGGAAACAGCTGAGGGAAAGTTTGTGGAATATGATAATGGAGTATTAAAGGCATTATGTTATAGATCATGCAGAGCTTGGAAATCGTGTTGGACTGAATTTAATATTTTTATTATTTTTCAAAAATTTTTTTCTAAAAAATGTATTCAAAAAACAAATAAAAGCACTTAAGCATTCTTATATCTAAGAATAATTCTCCTATCATAAAATATGCCATGTCATACTTCATAGAAGCTAGTAATCTAGAAATGATTTGAAATCTGATGAAATATATTAAAGAAGATGTACTTAATAACATATGGCCCATTTAGCTGATTAATTGATTATATTTGTAGATGCAGATGTTTTTTAGTGACTCTCTTTTAAACAGCAATGTTCTGGTTTAATACTTTTGGGTCTCTATTGACTATTGAGCAAAAAAATATGCTTTGTTTTTTCAGTCGTATTTTCATATTAGACAAAATTTAAATAATAAATATTTGACTATTAAAATTAAAATAAATAAGAAATCTCAATAACAAAATATTCCACCATTTTCAAAATAGTAAAACAAATTTACTTTTCAACTATTATTATTGTAGAGGGAGAAACATACATAACATATAAGGCATAAATTTTATATATATATGGACATAAACAAATACATATATTCAAAATGCTAACAAGCCCAAGTAAAATATCTAACACCCAACGTAAATTATTTCAGATCATTATTTGTGTTCAAAATTTATATATATATATATATAATCATATGTGTGTATATTATATAATGTATATAAAATACACACATATGATTATATATACACACACACACACACACACACACACACACACACACACATAATGTCTTTAACCATTTTACATATGAAAGCAAAATTCTTTTTTCTGGGATTAGGGATTGAACTCAGGAGCACTCGACTACTGAACCACATCCCTTGCCCTATTTTGTATTTTATTTAGAGTCAGGGTCTCATTGAGTTGCTTCAAGCCTCGTTTTGGTTGATTCTGTCTTTGAACTCTATATTCTCTTGCATCAGCCTTCTGAGTCACTGAGATTACAAGCTTTTGCCACTATGTCCAGCACAAAGGGAATCCTTATTTTAGCTTTCTGATTTTGCTTATCCCCTAGAACACTGAATGATGATAAATTCATAGTGTTTCAATGAAGTTGACCTCTGACATTTTAGAAAGATTGTTTTGGAGGTTTACCCTCATTTGTTAGGATATCTTGTTTTATGGTATTCTATCAATAAAGTTTTGGTATGCTGCACTATTGATGATTAATATTCCCTTTCACATACATCAGCCTGACTAAAGTTTTATAGAACAAATGATCCAAACAAATCCATTGTTTATTTTTAGATTTCTAGGTTTTCTTTTCTACAGATCTTGGTGTTCATTTTTCTAGCTTAGTTGAATCGTTGACATTGGCTCCTATATTCTATCTACAACTCTGATCAGCTGTATCCTCTTCTCTTTGAGAATCTATGCTTGTGTGTGGAGGCTCATAGGGAGGAAGTGCAGATGTAAATTCACAAGTGATAAATTGCAAAAGCTTAATCACTTATGATGAGCTTGAAAACCAGTATTTGCAGTTTTTAAAAATGCCTTGTACAAACAATTTGTAACAATACTTATGAGATTCAGAAAATAACATTTCATAGGAAAGTTTTTTTTTATTGTTTATTAAGGTTATAATCACAAGACTACAGTGTTTTTGCTTTTATTTTGGGGGGATGGGGGTACCAGGGATTGGATTTAGGGGCATTGGACCAGCCCTATTTTGTATTTTATTTAGAGCAAGGGTCTCACTGAGTTGTTTAGCGCCTTGCTTTTACTGATGTTAGCTTTTTACTCAGGATCCACCTGCCTCAGCCTCCTGAGCTGCTGGGATAATGGGCTTGTGCCTGGCCTTCAGTGTTTTTTTACAAATCAATAGAAAGAAAAATATGTTTCTTCACATAAAAAATATTTATTGTTCTATAGAGTACATTTTATCAATTTAATCCACTCATGAAGTCATACAAAAATATTTCTTAATTCTATTTTTAGTGGCTTCTGTATTCAATAATTCTTGTTATTGTAAATTAATTGTTATAAGCAAAATAAGTACATGTTAGATCTATATTATTCCTAACACTTTTGTTTTTGTTTTTTACCCCATCTAAAATGGTCTTCTTTTAAATTCTAATATGATGTGATTTCTAACAAGTGGTTTTTAAGCATTTCAGTTTTACAAAGCAGAGAAAATGTACTTTTTATAATACATATCATTTTTTTAAATGTCAGAAACACTATGGTAATGGATGCCACTAACACATCATTTTACAGATGAGTTAAAGCTTTTAAAAGGTATATATTCTGTGTACTCTGCTACATTTAAGTAGCTTAAATGCTTTGAGATCATTCATAAGCTATTTTTAACTCTTATTTATTGTCAAAGCAAAAGATTTATTTAAATAATAAACATAGCTAAGATAATAAATTAATTGAATGTTTCAAAGTTTAAAAACATATTATATCATAAATGCAATATTGTTCCAGGACAGAAAAGTAGTTTTAACAGTGTAAAATATAAGAACTAAATTTACTATTTATCAAATTAAATGAGAAAGAGCCCATAAATAAAATAACAGATAACTAAAAGACATTTTATTTATTTAAGTTTCTATTAGGAGATAAATTTAAATTACATAGAGAAAAAAATAAGTATAAGAATTTCTAAAATTTATGTCCTATTATGATATTGCTATCAATTATTCTAAAATCAATACATGAATCAGTCAGTCCTAACATTAATTCAATTTTTAGAACTTGTGATGTTTTATTCTATTTCTCGGTTCTCTTTCTTTGAAGAATTCTGCCCTCTGACTAATATGTTTAAAGGTAACATGGAAGAATCAGTATCTGAGAATAACTATTTAATGCTGAGTTGTTTTTCTTGAGGATATAGTGCTTTATAAAATGCTAATTCTAACTTAGCTATTTGAATTAGATAAATTTGACTTTTTTATATACACATCAACAGAAATGCATATGTAAACAATATACTGTGAATGCAATTCCATTGTATATTGGCATTAGCATAAATACATATATAATTTGAAAATATTTTGTCATATTTTATGAGTATCAAACTCATTGTGAAATGCAAATATCTTATCTATTCAACTGGACAAGTATTAATAATTGCATGCACCTACATAACACAATCTAAAACACTTTGTAAAATATACTCATTGCTCCAGAAAGTTCACTATGCCATTTTCCAAAGAATTCCACCCTGCTATCAGTAATTTATTATTTTCATCAATGTTGACATTTTGATTTTTCTCAAACATCATGTAAACAGAAAAATACCAATTCTGTGAACCATTTACATGAACTCTAGGATTCAGTAATTTTAGGATGACAGTTATCCTCAAACTTCCAAAGTGACTATGCATTCAATACCATACCAATAAAAATTGATTAAAGACTTTTTGGGAAAAGCATCAAATGATCTTTTTTTTTAATTTATGGAAAGTTATAAATTTTACATAATCAAAATAGCATTGAAAAAAGGGCAAAGATGACAGCCCTGCTATTCCTGATTTCAAGACTTGATACAAAGCTTCAATCAATGAAATATATAGAGATGCCTAAAGTTGAACTATGTTTATGCCATTGAATAATTAAAAAAAAACTTTTTATTTAATTCAATGAGGATAAAATAAAGATTTCAACAGGTGTTGCTGGAATAATCCTATATCTATATAGGAAAAAAATGTGAAACCCAATTCTTATCTCAAACTGTATATTTTTATGACATATTTATGACATAATATGTCATAGATGATAATAAAAATTTCAATTTATTATAATCCTAGAATAAAATATAGGAGAAAAATCTATGTGATACTGGATTGGTCAATGAGTTTTAAAATACACATAATAATGCAGACCATCCAAAACTATGTTGGTAAAATTTACCTCATAAAAACTAAAAAAATTTACACTGAAATAGACATAGTGAATTAACTAATGCTTACCATATGTGTATGGCAGGGGGAAGTAACAAAACATTTATGTAAAATAAAATTCTTATCCAGAATGTAAAAGGAAGGATTATAATTCAAGACATTACATATAATTTTAAAAGAGGCATAGGGTATGAAGGAAAATATTCACAAAAAAATTTCAACATCCTTGGACATCTGAGAAATGACTAAAACCAAAACCAAGCACTAGCACTTAACTGCTAGAATGGAGTTTAAAAATCTTACATTACCAATGTCTGCAAAGATTTGGAGCATAGGAAATCATGGTTTTGCACTGGAAAGTAAAATCATATAACCACCATTGAAAACAGCATAAAAGCATCAGAGAATATTAAGTACACACTGACTCCCTGATTCTGAAATTTCACTTTTAAGTATTTACTCAAAGGAAATATAACATTTGTGCACACATTAGACTATGTGTATGTTATTGAAACATCATTCAGTATGGATAACAAAATGGAAAGAACCCAATTATCTAATAAGTACTGAATTGATAAACAAATGGTAGCATATCAATATTGGGGAATGATTCTCAATCATAAAAAAATAAAATGTTAAAATATGTTACTGCATAGACAAATATGAAAAATATGCTAAACAAAAGAAGTCAAATAAAAATGTGTGCATGTCTTATGCTAGATGTTAAGGGAGACAACTGACTGCAAAGTAGAACAAGGGCAATTTTTACGTTGGTGGAACCATTTTTCTTGATTTTGAACAAAGTTACTCAAGTATATATATAGAACTTCAAGATTTGATTAAACTGTACTTTTAAGTTGAGTAAATATTGCTGTTTTGTTTTGGATTTGAATTATTTTACTATATTATTTGCATTTCATTTGTTTTTTTTCCTTATTGATTTGTACAGTTCTTCATATATTCTAAATAAATTTCTCCTGTGAGTCTTTGTCATTTGTTTGACAAATATATGTAAACTGTAGTCCTATAAATCAAAAGAAAATATATAAGTATTTTAAAAAGAAACCATTAAGTAATTAATGTTGGTTCATGCTTCCCACACCTGGATGTGTAATGTGTCTAGCTTGGGAGAATAGCTGAATGATAGAGGACTTGTGCATGGTAAATAAATTATTTCTTTTTTCTTTATATATGTAGCATTTTTTTTTATAAATATGGTAGTTTTAGAGGTGACCACTGGTTATTATGTGATGGTATATTTGCACCATCCATGTGCCTAATTATCCCTGAAAATAAACATTATGCATAAGTATGATACATAAGATTTTCCTCCTGTTTACATTGACAGGAGTCCCCTATAAAGTTTTGTAAATACGAAGACTTACAGACATCTAAACTAACAAAGACCTTATATGCTGTGTGCATTTTATATTGAAAGATCTAAAAAACTGACATTTTAACTATACTTAATGCTACTTACAAAATATAAAAATTATAATTAATTAAATAGACACTAAACTAGTAGGATAAATCATTTATAGATGAAATCTGAGGAAAATATTGATGGAATTAAATTATTCATTTTATGAATAAAAAGTATTCTTTAAAAACTGATTTTTATTTAATGACTACAAAAACTGAATTTTCTTCTTATGTTTTCCAAATAAGCTTATACATGTATAAGATAAAGTATATATTTAATTTTATTACATTGATATACATATATATATGTACACATCCATATACGCTATACCATATATATGTATGTATATATATATATAGAGAGAGAGAGAGAGAGAGAGAAAGATTTGTTTAATAAAATAGAATACAAGAACTTTTTTATTAATACAAATATCAACACATATATTAAGAGGTGTTAGAATAATTTATGAAAAAAAATTAAAAACTGTTGTCATATGATATAAGAAAGACATTTTTAAAGTTAAAATAATTTCAAAGAATACAATACTGTGTTTTGTTGTATATGGAAGAACCCCAGTAGTATGGATTTGCTCTTTTCAAACTCTCCTAAATCTGGCAAATTGAAAAATTCATTTAAATTTTTCCATCCTTAGATCAAACTATACTGAACTGAAATAACTTTTTCTCATCAATTTCTTATTCCTTACATTGTACCAGGAAGAGTATATTCAGAACATCATATAGAACAAAATACAAACATACATACATACACAGATACATATTATATATACAATAACATAATTTTGGTGACAGAAGATAAAGGAGGCAAGTAGAAGTTTCCCTAGAAACTTAGTTGACAGTTACAAGAAAGATTTCCTTCAAAATCACCAATTTCCTCAGATTTTTAATTTACAGATGGTTTATTTTCAAACCTTGTTATTTTTGCATGATTTTTTGGGGAAAAATATTCTATACTGATATTCTATTCTGATATTGTTGTTTTACTCAACTTTTTTGATGCTGTGAACAAAAGACCTGACAATAACCATTAGAGGATAAAATGTTTATTTGGGGCTCATGATTTCAGAAGTCTCTGTTCATAGGTAGCTGATTCCATTGCTCTTGGTCCAATATGTGGCAAAACATGTTTAGTGGAGGAAAATAACTGGGAACATGGAGCCAGGAAGAAGATGGACAGTTCTCTCACTAAGGACAAAATATATACTCCAAAGATACATAAATCCCACCAGCCACACCCTACCTGCCTAAATTTTAAGATCCAGTCAATTCCCTATCAGAGGATTAATGCACTGATTAGGTCAAGGGTCTCATAACCCAATCATTTCACTTACAAGCTTTCTTGCATTGTCTCCCACATGAGCTTTTGCGGGACAACTTATATTTAAATAATAACATTGTGTTTATCAATTTTTCATCAGTAAGGTTGGTAAAGAGAACAAAGGAAAAAAGAAACAACCAACCACAAAATAAGCAGTAAATACTTCCAAATCTCTTTTAAAAACTTTTTTTTTCATTTATAATTTGTATTAACATTGTATTACTTTACATTTTGCAAAGTAATTAATACAACCTAAAAAGAAACCTTAACAAATAGGCAACAAAAGCAAAAAATATAAATAGGAATATGTCAAACTAAAAATTTTCTGCATAGTATAGGAAACAATCAACTGAGTGAAGATAAAAACTGTAGAATGAAGAATATATTTACAAACTATTTATTTATCAAGAGATAATTATTTAAATATATAAGGAACTCAAATAACAGAATCAAAAGAAATAATCCAGTTTTAAATAATCCAGTTTCTTCAAAGAATAGAGGGTGCAGGATGAATTTCTGTGTAGCCCAATTATCATTATTAAATTTGTGCTCATAGTTTACTCCCAGAAGGTGGTGTCTGAACATAAGGTCAGAAGTGATAGTCCGTTGGCCAGCATAGAACCTCCTTTGGAGCAGGGCATCACCATAGCACCTGGGCAATCTCAATTTGCACCTTTGTGCCAAGAGTTCCCAGCTCATGGCAATCCTGTTGCTGGACAGTTCAAGGACCATAATTAAAATCATTGCTTTCAATAGTACATATTTTGAAAATATAGATGAGAAGATTTTGAATATTCTCAAAGTAATTATAAATGTTTGAAGTTATGGATATGCTCATTACTCACACTCATGATTTATACATATACATAGGTATGTATTACAAATAAAAAAAGAAATAGTGCATTATAATATATCAAATAAAAATAAAGATGATTGCTAAAAATTTTTAATTGACAAATACATGATGTTACATTTTAAAATGCCCATTTTTACTCTAATTTCCCCAAATTTACATAACCATATACCTATAGGGAAAATTATACATTCACTCAAAAATACTAATTGAATGTGTATTTGTGTGTGTGTGTGTGTGTGTGTGTTACATAAGTTTGTGTCACTTTCTTTAAAAAAATCAAAGAGATACTGGTACTATGGATAAAGCTGAAGAGAAGGTGAGAAACAGATGCCTGAAGAGGTGGGATGAACCATGTGGACATGTGGACTTTTGGGAAGCACAATTCAAGTACCGTTTACAGTGGGCTCAAAGGCTTTGGAGAAAAGCACGCCTGACATGTTAGTGAAGTAATAGAAAGATGGAGTTCACTGAGAGAGGTAGAATACTGAAGCAAAGGCATTGCAGAAACCAATGCTGATTTTTATTCTGAGGGAGGTACCAAGCCATCACCTATCCAGTGCCAGAACAGTGGTGTCATTTGATGTACTTTGGAAAGAATCACTCTATTTGCAGCATTGAGAATAGACCTGAGGGTGGTGTGGCCGGTCAGAGCAGAAATGGCAAGATTCCTTAGAAGGCTCTTTAAATAATTGAATATTAGTTCAGGTTCTTAATTATGGAAGTGTTAAATGGAAATATACAATTTTCTGGACATACTGTAAAAGAAAGTGAAAAAAAAATTGAAATGACTTCTCAGTTTTGCCTTGCTGCCTGGAAGGATGATGTTATTTGCTGAAATGGGAAAGACAGTATGAAGGAGTATGTTTGGATGAAAATTGAGTAATTTGGTTTGAATAAGGTAGGTTGAAGAATAGATGACAAGTAGTCATAGAACATGAATTTGAAATTCAGAGGAAAGGTAAGGGCAGAGATTTAAAATTAGGAGTCTTTAAATTCAGATCACTGAGAGAAGAAATAGGCCCAAAAAGTGAGCTTTGCTCTCTCCAACACAGGCATAGATAAGATACAAGGCAAAAGAAAACTTAAGATAGACCTTTGAGTAAGGAAGATAACGATAAAGGGGAGAAAGAAGTGAAACTACATCAGGCCAACATTTTGTACATCTCATATGAGAAGGAATATCAAGTTGCAAAAATCGACCTGCAAGTCCCACATGAAAAACAATCAACTTCGAATTAACAGTTCATATTACATGAAATAATGTTCAGTTAATTGGCAAAAAAAATGATATTCTAAAAGAGGTACCAGTAAAATCCTCATTGAGCATCAGCTTTAAAGAGTATAAATTGGATTCTTTTTTAAAAAAGAGTAATTTCATAGTTAAATACCTCAAATTGTAATTATGTAAATTTGCAGACATGAATAATCATAAATATATAATGGCAGAAAATAAGTTTCAATTTAATGGTATTATGTCATAGGCAATACTATCCCAGAAAAACAAGCAAACAAAAATACTGTTTTAATGTACTCCAAATTTAACATTATACTATCAGAAGACAATTCATTATATTTGGGAATAGAAAATAAATCTTTTTGTGTGTGTGTTTTCAGTTCTAGTAAATGTTTAATCATTATCATCAACACTGAATCAGTTAATACAGTTTTTTTTCTCTGCAATTGACTGAAATCTAATTTTAGTTGATTTTCTTCATAAACAGGCCTTTCAATTTTTTAGATTGTGGAATGAGATGGATATCATTACCCTAAGTACATGTATGAAGACACAAATGGTGTGAATATACTTTATATACAACCAGAGAAATGAAAAATTGTGCTCTTTATGTGTAATATGAATTGCAATGCATTATGTCACCATGTATAGCAATTAGAATAAGTAAAATCTTTTTTTTAAACAAGAACATTTATATTAGGAATACTACAAATAATAATAGACTAGTAATGAATCATGATAGAGAATAGGTTTTTTCAGTGTTCTGATCAATAAAGCTATAGGATGATACTGAGGATTCCAAATAATTATTTTTTTTTTCTTCACACTATAAAATAGACAAGATAGAACTGTAATCTATCTCTTTATTTCTGTATTTATTTTTGTGCCAGGGATTGAACCCAAGTATACTTAATCATCATCGTGCCACATCCCAAACTCTTTTTCTTTTCTTTTTTTTTTTTTATAAAAATGAATCACAACTTTTCATTTATCTGGTTTTTGTGATGCAAAGTCACACCATTCATGCAATCATACACATACACAGGGTAATAATATCTGTCTCTTTTCACCATCTTTCTCACCCCCACATCCCCTCCCCTCCTCATTCTCTCCTCTACCCAATCCAACCTTCCTCCATTCTTTTCTTGCCCTGTTCTCATTACGGATCATCATCCACTTATCAGAGAAAACATTTAGTTTTTGAATTTTGGCAAACGGCTTCTTCACTTAGCAAGATATTCTTCAACTCCTTTCATCTACCTGCAAATGTCATAATTTCATTCTTCTTTAGGGCTAAGTAATATCCCATTGTGTATATATACCACAGTTTCTTTGTCTATTCATAGTTTTAAGGCATCTAGGTTGGTCCCACTGTTTCGCTATTGTGAACTGAGTTACTATAAACATTAATAACGTCGTGTCACTTCAATATACTGATTTTAAGTCCTTTGGGTATAGTCCAGGGAGAGGGATAGTTGGGTCACATGGTGGTTCAATTTCAAGTTTTCTAAGAAATCTCTGTACTGCATTCCAGAGTGGTTACACCAATTTGCAATCCCACCAGCAATGAATAAGCATACCTTTTTCTCCACATCCTCAGCAACACTTATTGTTGCTTGTATTCTTGATAATTGTCATTATGACTGGAGTGAGATGAAATCTTAGAGTAGTTTTGACTTGCATTTCTCTAATGCCAGACATTGAACATTTTTTATATATTTGTTGATTGATCATATATTTTTATTTTAAATTTTGTGACAGGGTCTCACTAAGTTGTTTAGGTGCTCCAAAATTTGCTGAGGTTGGCTTTGAACATAAGATTCTCCTGCCTCAGCCTCCTGAATTGCTGGGATAACAGGCATGTCTCACTGCACCCAGCTTAGATCTAATAATTTCTAATACATCTTCTACAATATTATATAATCATGTGCGTTAACATTAGTCTTAAACCTCAGAAATATATTCTTATAAATAAATTAAATAGAATTTGATTTTGGATTGGAGTGTAGAAGATACTATCAAAGTTATATCCCAGCTGCAGCTCTGCTAGGTGAAGCATACATTTGCTAGGTGTGAGAAAACACTTTAAAGTCCAAATTCATTATTTCTACTGAAAAAGTAACTTGCTTAAATTCTGAATGATTTTGTATTCTCATTTTATATTCTAGTAACACTATGATTGCTTAATTTATGAATTGAGTAAATATGTGTAAATGTTGTAGAATGGCATATAGAAATTATTATAAATGCTCAAAAATGTTGATTATTATTGTTATAATAATTTTTGTTATTATTTTTACAATTGTATGATGACATGGTGCTTCAAGTAGAAAGTACCATTTCTTTCATTAACATGGTATGATAACATGAAAACTCAGATTTTCTCTGTGTCTGTTTCCTCTGGAACTTGAAAACAATTTTGTAATGTGAGGAATCCTAATAATTGAAATATCCAATGATACAATATCTGGAAAATGCAAAATAAGTCTTAATATGCACACACAAGCTCATACACGGTTTTGAAAAAACAACATTTAAACTGTCCAACATTTGAGGACCAGAGGTATTGTTACTAAAATATTTTATATTAATTGAAAGTCATTATTATACAAGTTAAATCGCATGTATAAATGCTTTGTTTGCTTCTACCCTATGTATTATTAACTTGTAATAATGTGACATAGCAGTAAATCTATTGTGTAAAATGTATTTAATTCTAAATATAATGATCTGGCTAGGCAGTAATTTGCTTTAATTGGATTATTATCCCCTTACACTACATTTATTGCCTTTGACATGGGGCTTTTTAAAACAAATTTATTAAATTATATCAGTCAGCCATGAAAATACATGAAAAATATTTACCAGCCACAAAATGTTTTACCAGCCCTTCTGCTTTGGTGACATCCCAGTTGTAATAAAATTAATGTGATTAGCATTCTTTATGATTCAGTCAGCTGGAGTTTTTTTCCCCTGAACCCCCAAACAAATGGCTAATTTCCAAATGCTAATTAATTTTTGTGAATTGTTTTGGACTTGACACTTTGAATATAATGTATTATGACTTACTAAAGCCTGAAATATTGCTAAATGTTTATTCTGTAACCATTGTTGATCTATGTTAACGCATATTTTCAAAGAAGAATATTTAGCTGGAATAGTAGAGAAGAGTTTGAATATGAAACAAGAAATGATTTGATCTTTCCGATGACTAAATACATCTACAAAAACCTTATTTGCTAGTTAAGGTCTATAGCTTCATAGTCAAACACCATGCCCAACAATTCCTCTCTACTATTCACAGAGAAATAAGTATTTTTGGGAATTTGCAACTGGAAGGAAATAGTGGTAAAAGGTGAAGCATACAGTTCCCTGTGATCATCCTACATTCCTGATGATAGGACACAAATTCTCTGGCAGGCAATTGTTGGTTTTGAAATTAAAGAATAATTCAGAAACACATTCTTCTCTCATCTGGCTCTAATTCATGGTGGGGGTATCAGAATTGTTGTTTAACCTTTGTGGAACTCAATGTCCTTAATATTATAATAGGGTTAGGTAATTAGTTAAATAATTTCTAAGACCTGTCTTAATGATTCAAATTTTTTATTATTGCTTGGCTTGATTTGTACAAGATGACAGGGCATACCTAGTGATATGTGCATTCTAAAGCTGCTTTGTTTAACATACAGGTCACCATTCAAGTTCAGAAAATAAATTTATAATAAATCTAAACATTAATTTGTGCACAAATCATGAAAGCTCTCTATCTTCAGACAATCTAGAAAGTCATAAAAGAAAATAAGAGAAAAAGAGAGTAGTATCTAAACTTAAAAAAACATATGAAACAAAAAATACATTAAGTCAGGAATGTATTCACATAAATAAGTCTAGTATTATTCCATTGTAGAAGAATTGCCACATAAATAAGAGAGTTTTCATGGTATCAGAATTGCAAGGATAGAAGCTTAGAAATTGGCATTTACAGTCCAGACAGTGGAAACAGCTCCAGAAAGTGAGAGGTGAACTACAGCATTACCCGCATATCGGGGGAACGTTTTAGGCAATGCTATATTTCCCTTCTGTTTGAAGGAAGAGAAAAATTCTATATTTAAGGAACCTGAGAAATGCCAAATTCTCCTAAGAGGCCAGTGCTCACTAGATTTGACAACAAATTAGTGACTTTGATGAGGACTGTTCAAGAATACAAGAAGTCCTTCCTTGCAGTATATTGCTTTTTGTAATTGCACATGAAATTCTCATTGGCAGCTGGGGTCAAAGAAAATTTTCTGAGGCACTCTGAAGGTAGGATAGGCTAATAGAGAACATTGGGTTCACATACCTTTTTTATATTGTTTGTTCTATTCTATTTGATCTTTGTATCTCTAGCCTTTAACTGGTAGGCTAAATAAATGCCAAATGAGTTGAATCTATAAAGATATTATTTATTCCAAATTTCCAGTGCCTTCTCTGTTGTGAACTCATGGAGTTTGGCTCAATTTCTTGAGAAATACAAAGAATTTTTTGATGTGAATTAAATGATCCAGGGAAGTTGCAGTTTGAGGATGGCTCTTTTCCTTTTATGTTTCTTCTAACAAATAGTTCATTTACCAGCAAGTTCATACATGCTAAAGTGATGTAGTCCTCACCCATGCTGCATAAGCTATTCATAAAATTGTACTTGAACATTGCCTGAGCAATTTCTTGCTTTGCCTTGTGACCAGAGTCCGTTTGTTCTGAATACCCCTGTCATGGAATGTTGTAAACGGGGATTCTGACCCCCCTAGTAGAACTTATTTACCTGTAAAATTGTGAACTAGCACTCACTTCCAGAAGGTCTCTCTCTCTAGTAGAGAAACAGAAAGACTTAACTATTCTGCATCCATGATCCCAAAGTAGTGTGATACTGGGATTTGACTTTTAAAGTCTTGTATGATTTTTTAAACTTTTTTTTTCCTATTCATAACTACAGTAAGCCTTTGGAGAAGTTGTGCCCTGACTGGTTCACCCAGAATGAGCTTTCCCTGAGCATGTTCTAGAGATGTCCATCAACATTAGCTCTATTTTTCAATGTACCAAGACAGGTTGTATATTCATAGTATGCTCATTTACAAAATAAATGTCTAGTGTACAGGCACTCACACATTGTGGAATAATATTCCTTAACACTTTGTAGTTTAGTTGGCTCAGTTCCTCAGTGATTAACCAACAAATTGTTATTAGTGAGTTATTGGTATTAACTATTTATTTGAACATGATCTCAAATAGGGAAAATAGGAACTCAATAAAAATTAAGGACCCTACAATATGGTAGAGAAAGGGAAAATTCTGAACCACTCAAATGATTCTCATTTCCTATTACTTCCCTTTGTGTCAGAATATTTTATCTATCTAAAACATGCTGATTATGTCAGGCCCATTGCTTGAGATTCTTCTATTGATCATTAATGACTGACAGATAACAGCAAAACAAACACATTATCCATAAATTTTCAAGATTTGATCACATCTTTTTATAACTGATTTCACTTACTGTAGTGCAAAACAATAAAAAACTTCATAACTTATCTACAGTATTGTAACAAGAAATCAAAATGTGAACTTGTGTTAGTGATTTTCAATATTATTGTTCTTAGAGGAAAATGATTAGCCCAGATGATAGCTTTTATATGTTACTTAGATATGAGGAGGTGTGTGGGTTTTAGAATTGTTCAATTGTATTTATATGACAATTTTTCTGTTTATATGTACTGAATTCCAAGAACACAATATCTAATTTTAATCCTCATAAGATCAAACAGGAGGAGAAAATAGATGATGGAAGAATTCAATACACATTATACAAGCAAAACACTAAAGTTTTTTTGCAGAGAACACAACTAGGTCACCAATTCTATTACAAATTTGAAACAGTAATATTGAATCAGATTTAACAAGTAATTGCCAAACCGCACTGGAATTGCCAAAAAAAAATAGACAAATTGAAATAGGGGATTCTATCTATTACTGTTTAAAACATTACTCTCTCATTAATAATTCGATGCACTTATATTATTATTAAAGCATAGTTAAAAAGACATTTACAAACTAAAAGCCCAGAACATGTACACAACTTCATATCAGTGCAATAATTTAAAAATATTATCTATTTTAATGTCATTTATCCTGTAAAAATTCGTAATAATATGTCACTAGAAATTCAATAGCCACAGATATATGACTTATAAATGCATATCTATACCAAGGTTTAATATTATTTTTGTCTTTCTTTTGAATGCTCCAGAATGCAGCATTAAGTACAAAGTAAAGCACCTCTTGAAACTGTACAATATAAATATTCTGGATGTACAGTCAAATGAGTTGAGGGACCAGTAAAATATTGCATTCCATATGCTTTCCCGCTCTCCCTCATTAAGAGAATCCTCATCAATTTTTTTTCTTTTTTTTTTAATAGGCTATCATTTTCTTCAAGGTCTAATACAAAGACAGTTCCTCTGAAAGATAATCTGGATTTCCGAAAAGAATGATAGTCACTTTCTCCTCTCTGCTCTAATAGACCATGTAGTACATAGGGCACTCATAAAAATTAATAAAATTATACCATGAGTGTTTTTCCATATTGTCTTCTCCTCCTGGACTTTCCAGAAAATATAGATCGGATCATCATTGAAACTTTAAGCTAACAGCATTTTACACAGACTAAGATCTTAAATATCGTATGTATTTCTTTAACTTAATCGTGATCATTGTTGGTACTGTGACTGCACGTGCTTCATTCTTACCGGCATTTCTGGTCCTTTATATGCAATCTATTAAAGTTCCTCTTTTGTCTTTTGAAAACTAAAATATACTCCCCATTCCTCTGTAAAAATTGCTTCTAAACAGAAGATTCACTGTTATTCCATTCAGATTATAGATCTTGGTTATAGCATTTATTATAATGTACCAAATCTGTCTTATTTCTCCAGGCAATAAACTCTCCAAAGGTAAAAATGCCATATAATCTTTTCACCTGCATATGTCTTACAGGGTCTTTGAAGGAGTATACACACACACACACACACACATACATACAAACACACACATATATATTTCCAACATAATATTTATGTATGTTTATGAGATATGATAATTTAAATATACATATTTACATATCTCAAATGCATATACTTATTCCACACTTGTAGAAATCAGATTCGTGATTATTAGTGACTAATATAATATAACAGATCCTCATGAATTTTATGTAATATTTGAAGATGATGGTGCTGGTAAATCAGAAATAAAAGATAGTTTTACAGTCCTGTGGAGCATTTTTGTTTTGTTTTTTTTTATTTTACAGTTCTGTAATTTTAATGATAATGCCAGTGAAATCCCTTCACAGAAATAAAACCACTTAGAGTGATCCAGGCATGTGGTTGATGGGAAGGACATTCTTTACACACTATTAAACACTCATTTTAACTGTAACTAAAATTTGTGATAAAGAGAATCATTTTCTTTCATTAGTCTCTATTGTGTGATATCAAAAAGCATAGAAATGAATTGTAGATAAAAGTTTCAAAACTTTTTCCAAATAAGTCTGGAAAAACACCTTGTGATTCATATTTTTAATGAAAAATATTTTACAAAATATTTTAAATTTATAAATGTGTCATACATGCTTATCATAGAAAGTTTTAAAATTAAAGAATAGGAGATGATTGAAAACTAGGCACTCCTTCTATATAATATTACTACTAATATTCTGAAGTACTTCTCATTTTTAAATTGATACATAATATTTATGTATGATAAATATGATAATTTGATACAGGCATACAATGTGTAATAATCAAATCAGGGTAATTAGAAATTCCATTTTCTTAAACATTTAGTATTTCTTTGTACTGGGAATCTTTGAAATCCTTTCTGCCGGTTTCTCATAAAATAGACAATAGATTTGTTTGTTTGTTTGTTTGTTTGTTTGTTTTTGTGTGTGTGTGTGTGTGATGCTGGGAATTGAACCCAGGGCCTTGTGCATGTGAGGCAAGCACTCTATCAACTGAGCAATATCTCCAACCCTAAAATAGATAATAAGTAGTGAAAAATTGCCAACCTACTCTGTTGTACAACACTGGAACTTATTTCTTCTATCCAACAATATTTTGGCACTTATCTGTACAACCCTAACTTATCTGTACACCCCTCTTTTTCTTTTCCAGAATCTGGTGATCACTATTTTATTTTCAATTTCTATCGTGTTAATTTTTGTTTTCCACAGAGGAAAGATTAGTACAGTTTTTGTCTTTTGGTACCTGAATTATTTCATTTAATATTGTTTCACATAAGGTCTTCTAGTTTCATCCATATTGTTGCAAAAGACAGGATTTTTGTGGGCTTTCACAGGAAATATTTGACATTAAAGTCTGAAATCAGCAGGTACACTAGCAACTTCTGTGATCCAACTACTCAGGAGGCTGAAGCAGGAGGATTGCAATTGCAAGGCCAGTATCTGCGTCTTAGTGAGATCCTCAGCAACTTAGTGAGATCAAATCTCAAAATGCAAAATAGAAAGAGCTGGGGATATATCTCAGTGCTAGAGAAACCTGAGTTCAATCTCCAGTACTAGAAAAAATGATAACAAAGATTTAAGAATATTTTCATTAATGATATTTCATTAACAATATTTTTTTCAATTTTTTCTCATGCTACTCAGGTATGTGGAAATGAACTAATCAAAACTATTGGTTAATGGAGAGAAATAGCATCCCTTTTTTTCTATTCTCTGTGATCTAGTTCAAATAATTCAGTAAGTTTCTTAAGTTTATTTGATTTTGAATGGTACATACTAATTGGAAACATTGATGGGTTTTCTAGTGGCATATTTGTGCATACATAAAAACACAGTCTGATCAATTTCACTTCCCATTACCTTTCCACTTTCTTTCCCTTCCTTTCCTTCATCCTCTTTCTCTACCCTACTCATTACCTTTTCTAATAGTAGTGTCTTTGAATTTATCATCTATCATAAACTATCATTAAATTGTATCTAGTTGTGTATATTTCAAACTTTCTACCCCTTATTTGTTTAAAAACCTTCTTGTATCCTAGTAATGCATCTACTCCTTTTCTTTTTATATAGTTTGACTTTATCAATATGTTTTCCTGAAAGCATTATTGATTCATTTGGTTACTTTTAATGTCAAATGGCATTATTCAAATTCTATACCATAATTTAAATTATTTAAATCTCTTGATTTGCTTATTAATACAAACCTAATGTGACCAAGAAATTACATTAAAATAATGTAATTTGTGAAGATTATCATGCAAAATGAAAATGTTTTTCCTCTTCTATTAATAGAGAGCCCGTCAAAAAAAAAGAAATCCATGGATGGAAAATGAAAATTTGTTTGGTTATCCATAAAAGAAATCACCACAGTTATAAATTTGACATAAATCTATTCAAATATAAATATCATGCCCAATTTTGAAGACATTGTTCATAGTTTGTGCACATAAATCTCATCATCTTTTCCAGGCATATTTTAATATGTAAAGTGATGTACTATTCATGATCTTTTATATCAATTTATGATCTTTTAATAAATTTCTTTTTATAGGTCATCATTGCATATTCTGAACATTTCTAAAAGAGACATTCAGATGTGAATCAAGGAATATTAAAAATTTTAAGTTAAAAAAATGCCACCATTATGGAGTATTCTAGATCACATTTTCATTGACATGGCTTGAAAATACCTTTTAAACCCCAATCACTAATACCGGTAATCATTAATCCTCTTTATCCTATGCAGTATGGAAATGTGACTCTACAAAGTGTCACACAAAGCAAAAACTTATGAATTCTCTGTGTTTTATCTTTAAACCTAATATATTTTGGAAACATGTTCAAGAAACATAAAAAGCAAAACAGATTTTTCTCTTTGGGAAAGAAATAGCTGTTTCTATACGTTAGCTTGGGAATATATCCAGAAAAGAGGGGTTAATGGTTGTTGGCTCAATTAGTGCAACTTGAATGAGCAACTTTTTTGAGAGCTTGAGGGTAAATTAAGACAACATTTAGCTCTGCTTCTTATTAGCTGTGCATAAATTCTCCCAAGAGCCTAATTAGCTCTGTCACAGTGAGTGTCTCATCCATTTACACGAGAACATTTTCCATCCCTTACACTTTGTCATGGAATAAACTTCTACAATATTGAATTTAAATTCTGTTTAGGTAGTATTATAAAATTTGCTGAAAGTTACAATAGTTCCTGGAATTAAATGGATATTTTTATTTTTTTTTTCTTCTGACTCCTGTGGTATTGACTTAATATTAAGTAAGAAAAAACTTGTGAGGGCAAAGTGTTCTTCTGTTCATTTGCTTTCAGTTTTTGTGCCCATTACATCCTGCATAAGACATAGATTTACTTTCATGAATGAAACTTTTCTACTACTCTTTAAGTAGTTTATTGTGAAAGAACAATGAATTATAAGCAAGTGGATAAACATAGAGTAAATGAAAAAGACAGAAAAGACACGTTAATTTCATGTGAGTAAAACCAACTTAAGATATCTATGCTATTTATTTACTTATGTTGGGGATTCAACTCAGAGGCACTTGGCCATTGAGCCACATCCTCAATCCTACTTTGTATTTTATTTAGAAACAGGGTCTCAGTGAGTTGCTTAGCACCTCACTTTTGTTGAGGCTGGATTGGTACTCTCAATCCTCTTTCCTCAGCCTCCTGAGCCTCCCTAACCACTGCTATTACAGGCATGCATCAAGGCGCACAGCATGATCTAAGTTTTATAAGAAACAAAATTCACTCTCAAGTCCTGTTGGACATCTTTAGGCCCAAATAGTAGTCAAGGGGTAGCAGCTCATGGAAAAGGGTACTTGAACTTGAGGCTGAAGGATGCACACATTAGCTTTTGCACACGCAAAAAAGATGCTGGCTGAAAGGGTGGACACGGAGTTGGGCAGTGTGCTCTGAAGGCTTTGACTGAAGCCTCACAGCTAGTGACTCATTCAGATTCAGGCTCTGAGCTGCCAGAAGTCAAAAAGTCTATCTTTTTAATTAGTTACTTTTATTGACACATAATATGTGTAGATATTTATTTATTTTTTTAACTTTATTTTTTCGATACTCAGCACCACGTACAAATAAAGATGTTGTGTCCACCAAAAACACACAATCTCTCTCTCTCTCTTAAACCTCTTCAGGAAAAATAGTATAGGGATAAGGGTAAGCGGACTGTTTGGCTCTTAGCAGGTCACGCCCACATCCAAGGCTGTGCTTAACTTGAGTGGTGAGCTAGAACAGGGAGCCAAGTTGAATTGGGCATTCTGGCACCAGTGGGTTCTGCCTGGGAGTTCCCCAAACCAGGCTTCCTTGACTATAGGATGGACCATGGCTCAGTTCACACATGGCTCATAGATGGCTTCCCTTCAAAATTCTTCTATGATTTTTGAGATATATGTTGCATTATTGTGTATTATCTTCACTCTGCTGTGCCTTAGAACACAGAACTTGTTTCATCTTTTTAACTCTAGCCCTTCTCCATCTTTTCTTTCTCTCCCTAGTTAGTGGTCACCATAATTCCACTCTCAAAAAAATCAATTCATATAGATTCAATATGTGAGTGATATCACAGTGTTTATTTTTTCTTATTTTACTTAACATAATGTCCTCTGGTTTAATCCATGTTATTGTGAATGATAGGATCTCATGATTTTTATGTCTGAACAGTGTTTATTGTGAAATTTACTACATTTGTTTTATCTGTCTGTTTGTTGATGAACATTGGGATGATCCCACACTGTGACTATTGTGAATCATGTTGTGGCAGTGATAAACAAGAGAATGCAACATGTTGATTTAATTTCCTTTGGATATATAGCCAGGAGTGAGATTGCTGGATCTTGTGGTAGTTCTATTTTTACTTTTTAGATGAAATTCTATACTGCTTTTGATAATGGATATACTAATTTATTACATTCCCACCAATAGTGTATAACAGTTTCCCTCTCTAAGTATTCTTGTCAGCATTTGTTATTTTTATCTTTTTTAAGTCTTTATATGGGAAAGATTGTCTATGGTATATGTGGCATAAACTGAACTGTATGAAAAAGAATGAGATACATGTGGGATCTGGCTTTAGTAGACCTGGAATGTAGTGAAGGAATTACCTGTATAAGTGCACTTTTATAACATATAAAAAAATAAAATGAGTAAAATAAAAAAAAAAAACCCACAAAGCTTCTACCAGTCATCTTCATTACACTTGGCAATTTATTTAACCTACTAAAACTTATTTTCTTATCAGTAAAATGTAGGTGAAGCTAATATCTACTTTATGGATGGCTGTTAGCAAAACATTTTAAGAAATATGGCTTTAATGGTTTCAGAAAATCTGGCTCCTTCCAAAGACCCCAGGGAGATATCTGTTTCTTTGAATACTCCAGCTTTGAGTGGCTGTCAGCTTTCTTTGGCTTTTGACTGTGTCACTTTGATTTCTGTTTCTCTGCTCACATTGACTTAATTTTCTTTTATAGTCAAATGTCCCCTGCTTCCCTCTGAGAAGAACCATTATTATTAAGTGTCATCTAGATGATCTCTCATTTCAGTATCTTTAATTTAGTCACATGTACAAAGTCCTTTGTACCATTTAAAGTGAAATGACAATAGTGAATTATCTAAAGTAGAATTTAGAAAACAACCCAACTTAAAATAACTACAAAAAATACTTAGGAAGAAATTTAAACAGAGATAAAAGAGCTCTAAAATTAAAATTATAAAACACTGATGAAAAATTGAAGAGGACACAAAAATACAGAAAACATGTCATATTCATGGTTGGAAGAATTATTAGTTTTTAAATATCCATACTAACTACAGCAATTTACAGATTCCAAGGAGTTCCTACTAAAATACCAATGTAGTTATTCACAGAATTAGAAAATAATACTGAAATTTATATGGAATCACAAAAAATCCTGAATAGTCAAGAGCAAAAACAACAAAGCAGGAGGCATGACACTACTTGACTTCAAGACATACTATAAATGGCTAGAGAAATAGGACTCTTTCTTCAAATTAATCTACCCCCAGCAATACACACACACACACACACACACACACACACACAAAATAAATAAATAAATAAATAAATAAATAAAACTGAAAAACTATTAATCAGAAGAGCCTATAATGGCATAAAAATAGAGCGCTGGAATATAATAGAAATGCTAAAAGTGACTCATGGATACAGAGCCAATTCACTTTCAACAAAGATACTAAGAGCATGCAGGGGAGAAATGAGTGCCTTCAATAAAGAGGGCTTCAAAATATGGAAATCTACTTGCACAAGAATGAAATCAGGCTCCTATATCGTATTAAGTTATAAAATTTAACTCAAAATGGATGAAAGACTAAATGTAATGGAAACTGTGAAACTACTAGAGAGAAATACAGGAAATGCTTCAGGAAATTCAAGTGTGCAGGGATGTTTTGGACAAAAATCTCCAAAGCACATGAAACAAAAGCTAATATAGATAAATGGGATAAGATAAAAATGAGCTATTTCGCAGAAAGGAATCAATCAATAGAGCCCATAGGCAAACTAAAAATATTTGAAAACAATATATCTGATAAGTTGTTGATATCCAAAATGAATAAGGAACTCACAAATGCAATAGCAAACCATCTCTCCCTCTCATGGATTTTGTACTGTCGTGTGTATGGACAGAGTCTTTAAGTGCTGTCTCTGGATAGAATCTTTAAGTGGTGTCTCATTTTACCTGTGGTTCCAGAGATTTAAAGTTTTATATTGGCAATACTATATAAATTTGAAATTAAATTCAACTTTCAGTCATATGCAAGCATTTTGTGGTTAACTAGCTGAACAAAACACTATCTAAAAGAGCACTAAACTTCAACCAAACAACCTGAATTTAAATTTTATTTCTATCACTATGTAATCAACTCCCCTGCAAACTTAATTTCATCACGCTAATACCTTCCTCAAAGATTTATTATAAAAATTAATGAATAAATGTGAAAAAAAATCCAGAATTGATTTTAATAAAGATTTAGGTATAAAAGTAATGCAATTTCTTCTTCATCAGAGCTCAGAGACAACACATATTAAATCATGTATATCAATTAATTGCATACATTGTTTAGAAAATACAATATCATGCCCACTTCCTATTTAAGCATATCTTCTTTTCACAGTTTATGAATGTCATTGTAATCACATCTTCTTAATTAAGGTAGAAATCCACCAAAGTTTTAAATTATGCTTATACAAAAGATATCATAATGTTTTCCACATGAGTTTTCAAAGAAGTGATTGCATGTCATTTATAAATCATTGAATATGAGATGAAAATAAACTTATGTGTTTCAAAATTATCTCTACCCTAAAGCTTAAGGAAAATAATACTGAACTAAAAAACAATGACAAAAACAATAAATTAGAAAAATTGTTTTTTATTTGAGAAACCAGACAAGCAAAGTATTACCCTTTAAAGTAGAGTCACAATGTATGGTTTTGTTTGTTCTTGAAAACTGATTAATGACTGATGATCTTTTGTTATTACCAGTATTAAAAGTAAGTGTTATGTATACTTCAAAGAAAACGTGATAGGCCATGTCCATTTATATATTATAGGGCTGTAAACCATGAGACCACCATTACTGTGTTTTAAGCAACAATGTTTGACTGCAAATATTGATTACTTTGGTGATGTACTCCAAAGGATATATGTCACATTATACTTTTGCTACTATAAAATTAGTTGTTTTCTACACAAATTGTTAATGTGTACATAACAACAAAGTTTCTTGTTTCAATAAATTTTAAATAAAATATCATTGCTATTAACACAATACTTCTTTATAAGAAAACTCTATGTTCAAGATCAAAGAAGTTAACATGTCAAAAACAATTTTTAGAAAGTAGAAAACATAAAATGCAACTTAATTTCCTATGCTTTATGATCACTGATTTTACTGCACCATACACTGACCTCACTCTTAGGTGACAAAATCAGTTGTCTTTTCAGTTTTAACTGTAGAAGATCAAAATCATACCCTCTGTGTATTATTTATTCCTCTCTCAAGAAAGTTTCTTGATGAAATAAACTCCAGTGACAAACTTAACAACTGCTACATACAAAGTCTGACTGACATCAGGCCTATGACATTTTCCAATAGCACAGGTAATCTACTTAATAAAGCTTCAAGAGAGTTAACTTTCCTTCAATATTTCTAATTTAATATTGCCATATTGGGATTTCCATGTGTTTTAATATCCATAGCTATGCCATATGTTAGAAAACTACTTCCATTTTACCATAGAGTAAATTAAGCTTCATTTCTGGTAAACCAGTGTTTCTAAATTAACACTCCATTAAATGGTGAGCTTGGGACACCAGGAGATGTCAGAATATGTATTTTAGTGAATATTATTTAAAAATATGTGATAGAATTTTGAACTATGTTGGAAAGTTAAAGCATCAGGGTATAATTTGTCATGTGAAGAATTGATTGCTATGAAGTAAGAAGCCAGAGACCAAGCTTGCTTAAAATTATTACTTAGAATTTGAAAGAATGAAAAAAAAACATGGAAATAACACCTTTAAATTTTTAAAAAGAAAGAAGAAGATGGGGAAGAAACAAAGAAAAGAAAATAGATAAAAGGAGAAAAATGCACTGAAATACATAAATGACACATAATATGCATTGCATGCAAGTTTCTTTCATGAAGCACTCATTTGCTTATGTTTACTAAGGTAGAAAAATTGTTGTTTTGGCTTGTCTCCCAGTTCTATGCGCACACATTAAAGCCCGATATCACACAAAAAGTTAACTCAAGATGAAATTGTGTCATAACCGTAAAAGTTAGAGAAGACATATAAGATGATGAATAGTTTTGACTTTATTATATTTTCTTGCTTTTTAATGATTTATAATAATTTTAAAAATATACAATAATTAGATCAAGCTATGAATTTTTATAATTATAATTATTAATTATATGGGTACACATTAACAATGTTTATCATTTCTATTTTAAGTAATCATTTAAAAATGTAGTAGAAAACAATGTAGACTTTTGCCCTTTTTGCATATAAAGATGTGAAATTTATCACTTGGTTCTTCAGTTATAGAAAGAAAATTTATGAGGAGGTTAGATGAAATTATCTTCTTACATTTGATGCAGATAATGAGTCATTGACCTAATCCTATTTTCAGTTTAAAGAACTTTTATCCTTAAAAATAGCACAGTACAAAATTCTCTTAGAAGATCCCCTCTCAGGGAACTTAGGTTTATTATCAGGGTAATCTGTAATTCTCCACTATTGCTTTGAAACACAATGATATGGGGTTTCCTTTGAGTAATACAATTGAAGAAAATTATTTTTAGGAGTAGTTTTACTTGTCACAGAACATCAGAATATTTTTAAATAGTTCTGAGACTGAATAAGATATAACACAATGCCATAATTTCTCAGCAGATTAATCATAAGGGTTTTCTAACAGATGTATTAACTTGATATAGTTCTTGAATTCAAAATAAACCTCTTACTTCATTGCACTCAGTATTGACCTTCAATGTACAGTGTGACTAGGTTCTGTTTTAAATTTACCCTTTCTCTGTTTGTTTATATTTGAAATTTTTCATTATAAAACCGTTTTTTATTTGCCACAGTCCGGCTGCAGCAAAATAGCCAGGGGGTGAGGAGCAACTTGTGTAGATTGATACAGCTGGAGTGGGAGTCGTTTATTGTAGGACTGGAGGGGTATATATACATTCCACACAGCTTATCTTAATTAACATAAACTAGATACAGCAGTCAACCAATAAGGAATCTCCACACTTAATGGCTTGCTGGAGTTACTTCACAAACCACTCCCTCTGCAAAATGCCAGGCGCCATCTTGACTTGTTTACAGACTCTAACATTTTTTTTTAATTTTTTTATTTTCAGTGCTGACAATTGAACCCAGAATCTTACACATGGTAAATAGGCACTCTTTCATTGAGCTACAACCCTGACCCTCTGGTTACCTTCTTTCTGTGATACCAGAAAAAAGACATAAGAGTCAGCCCTATCTAGGAGTTTATTTCTGCTTGAGCATTAGATAATTTTAATTTTTCCTCATAAGTAATACATTTAATTTTATGAGAATCCACCGGAAATTGAGTTATTTCAAAGTATTTTAAAATACATGAAAATGACTTTAAAAGGTTTGATTTATCAATGATAGGTAAGCACATCAACAATGAAGGATTCGTCCTAAATATGAAACTGGATCTAATCAATCCTCTAGATTTAACTACTGAATTTGATGGAATAAGCTAAATGATGCCCACATATAGAATATGTACAATTCTACAAGACCAATGGTTCAGTTTCTCTAAAAACATGAGGCTAGAGAGAAACACTGTTTAATATAAAAGAGACTTAAGAAATATAATGAGCAAGTACACCATATGGGCCTTGCTTAGATCCTGATTTGAATAAACCAAGTGCAAAAAGACAGTTTTCACAATCGAGTAAATTAAAATTTGAAGGGCACTATAGATTAAGGTATAATTGTTAATTTTGTTCAATGTGATATTAATGTGGTGGATGTGTTTTTTAAAGTTCTTATGAATTAAAAAACATAGATTCTGAGACATTTATTGATTACATGTGTGGGGACATGGACTACTGCATACATGGCATGTGTTAAGGGCATCTGAATGGCAAATCACACCCCTTGTGCTAGGCTTGTGAGTGGCAAGCCACTATCCCCATAGGCACAGCCCTGGGCATGAGACCATATATTGCAGTCCCTGTGCTTGCTCCATGGCCCACTCCTCCATTGGTGGCTGCAGGGACAGTTGGCAAGAAATTGTATTGGTGGCTGCCTGTAATCTGCCTAGCTACTGCTTGAGTATGTATACATGGTAACTACACAATAAAATCAGACCTGCTTCCAGCTTGGTCTCCAGAGGTCTTGGTTAGCAACTCTCTAGCCACACTCTCCTCTACTCTGTTCCATGGACCTCCTCGCTGGATGAGAGAGAGCCAACACAGACATGAAGTAGGAGAAGAAAAGGAAGGGAGTATAAAATAGAGTTGGAGAAATAGCAATCATTGTTAAAAAACTGGATTACGAATTCATAGAAGTTTATTACACCAGTTTCTCTATGTATATATGAAAATTTTCATAATATAGTACTTAAAATGAAAAAAAAGGTTTGAATTATATCAAATCTTTAATTAGATACTTGGTAAAAGAAAAGTTATAAAAGCTACTAGTTTGGCCATATATCTTTGTTTTCTAAAATAAATGAAATAAATAAAATAAGGGAGGTTAGAATCATCTCTTAAATCTCACACAAAATGAATTCTATGTAATTGTATAAATTGAAACCCTAGAAGTACTTGAATATTTCATGATATCATTATCAATATTAGAGTGGAATGAATACACAAAATAATACAAATGAACATTAGTAGTTATGAGCAATCAAAAATTATAGCAATCTGCCTTTAATTAAAACAGGGTGGTTTTAACAACTATAAAAAATTCCATCTCAAAGATCATAAAAATGTTATGTATTTCTTCATATAAAAACTTGTGCACAATAAAAAGTTTAAAAACTAACAATATAATATATAATAGATCAAAGATAAATATACGTGCATTTTAAGCACATGAAAATATATTATTATTATTTTTATATGACAGGGTGTTACTAAGTTGCTGAAGTTCTGGCTAAGTTGATCTTCTTGACTCAGCCTCCTATATCTCTGGGATTTGAGACAGGTGCTACTGCAAAGGGTGAAAATATGTTAATATTCACTATAATTAGAGAAAGGCAAATTATCATATAATGAGATATTAATTTCTACCTTCAAATAGAAATATACTTTTATATTTTATAAATATATTCCATAGGTAAATGCTACAGATAGACATTTTCATAATTATGGGAGAGCATAAGGGTATAATGCTTTTTTTAATTTGTTTTAAATTATACATGACAGTAGAATTCATTTTGATATATTTATATAAGTATGAAATATCTTATTCTAATTAGCATGCTAGTCTTCTGGATAACATTATGTAGAGATTCACTGTGATATAAATATGTATGTATGTATATATATATATATATATATATATATATATATATATATATAGATAGATAGATAGGTATAGGATATATATTGGGATATATTATATATAGGATATTTCTCTAATTATAGTGAATATTAACATATTTTCACCCTTTGCAGTAGCACAAGTCTCCTCTCTCTCTCTCTCTCTCTCTCTCTCTCTCTCTCTCTCTCTATATATATATATATATATATATATGTAAAAAATATATTTTTATTGGTATCTTGGTAGGGGCCATAGATTAACAATTGTAAATTGTGTTACTATATACATGAATGTGATGACATCATTTTAATATGATGATTTAAAATCTTTTGGAAATAAAATGAGAAGTGGGATAACTGGGTCAAATGGTGGTTCTGTTCCTAGAATTTTGAGGAATATCCATACTTTTTTCCATCATGGTTGCACCAAATTGCAGTCTTACAAAAATATGAGTGTATGTTTTTACCCATATCCTTCTCAACATTTATTATTGTATTTTTGATAATTTTTATTATGATTGGAGTGAGGTGAAATCTCAGTGTAGTTTTCATTTGCAATTCTTTAGCTACTAGAGATGTTGAACACTTTTACATATATTTGTTGGCTGATCATATTTCTTTTTCTGTGAAGTGCCTGTTCAGTTCCTTAACCCATTTACTGATTGGGCTATTTGTTTGTATTTTTTTCTTTTGGTGTTACATTTTTTGAGTTCTTTATGTATCCAGGAGATTAATGCTCTATTGGAGGTGCAAGTGTGCAGGTGAAAAAGATTTTCTCTCATTCTGTTGGCTTTCTCTTTAGATTCTTGATTGTTCCCTTTGCTGAAAAGAAGCTTTGTAGTTTGATTGCATCCCATTTATTGATTATAGATTTTATTTCTTGTGCTTTAGGAGTCTTGTTAAGAAAGGCAGTTCCTATATTGACATGATGTAGATATGTGCCCTCTTTTTATTCCATTGCATTCAGGGTCTCTGTTCTAGTCCACAAATCCTCGATCCACTTTGAGTTGAGTTTTGTGCATGGTGAGAAATATGGGCTTAACTTCATTTTGCAACACATAGATTTCCAGTTTTCCCAGCACCACTTATTGAAGAAGCTATCTTTCTTTGATGTATGTTTTCAGCTCCTTTATCTAGTATAAGATAACTGTGTTTATGTGGGTTTGTCTTTGTGTCTTCTATTCTTTGTGTCTTCTATGTAGCATTGATCTACATGTCTATTTTGGTGCCAATGCCATGCTATTTTTGTTACTATAGCTTTGTATTATTACTTAAATTCTGGTATTGTGATGACCACTTCTTCACTTTCCTTGCTTTGGCTACTCTGGGCCTCTTATTTTTCCAAATGAATTTCATGGCTGCTTTTTCTATTTCTATGAAGAACATCATTGGAAACTTAATAGGAATTGCACTAAATCTGGGGGTTTTTTGGATAGCATTACTATTTTGATAATATTAATTCTGCCTATTCAATAACTTGAAAAATCTGTCCATCTTCTGAAGTATTCTTTAATTATCTAATTATCTATCTATCTATTTATTTATTTAGCATTCTGTACTTTTCTTTGTAGAGTTCTTTCACCTCTTTTGTTAAATTGATTCCCAAAATGGGTTTTTTTGAGGCTATTGTGAACGGGATAGTTTTCCTAATTTCTCTTTAGCTGATCATATTGATGTATGGGAATACATTTATGGGTGTTAATTTTATATCCTGCTACTTTGTTGAATTCACTTGTAAGTTCTAGAAGTTTTCTGTTGAAGTTTTCTTGGGTTCTAAATATAGGATTATGTTGAGGGCAGAGATAATTTGAGCTCTTCTTTTCAATTTCATATCCTTTTAATTTCTTTATTTTGCCTAATTTCTCTGGCAAGAGTTTTAAGAACCATATTGAATAGAAGTGGTGAAGGAGGCCATCCCTGTCTTGTTCATGTCTTCAGGAGAATGTTTTGAGTTTTTCTCCATTTAGAATGATGTTGGCCTTGGCTTTGTTCACATGCATTTTAAAATGTGGAGGTATTTCTCTACTATTTCTAGTTTTCTAGTGTTTTGAACATGAATGTTTCCTGTATTTTATCAAATGATTTTTTTCTGCATCTATTGAGATAATCATGTGATTTTTTTTCTTTAAGTCTACTAATGATGTGGTGAATTAAGTTTATTGATTTTCTTATGTTTAGCCAAACTTGCATCTCTGGGATGAAACTCACTTGATCAGGGTATACTATCATTTTAATATGTTTTTGAATGCTATTTTCCAGTATTTTATTAAGAATTTTTGTATCTATTTTCATCAAGGATATTGGTCTGTACTTTCCTTTCTTTGATGCATCTTTAGATATTGGTATCAAGATGACAATAACTTCACAGAGAGTTTGGAAGGGTTCCCTGCTTTTATCTCTAATGGAATAATTTGAGTAGAATAGAATTGATGTTAATTCTGATTTAAAGGTCTGGTAGAACTCAAATGAGAATCTCTCTGCTCTTAGGCTTTTCTTTGTTGGTATATTTTGATGTATCATCATTTTAATTATTTGAAATTAATCTTTAAATTTTCTATATCCCTGGTTCCATTTGGGTAGGTCACATGTATCTAAAAATTTGTTATATCTTCAAGATTTTCTATTCATTAGAGTATATATTTCCAAAAGAGTGTCTAATTATTGTCTGTATTTCAGTAGTATTCTTTTTGATACATTTTTTTCATCATTAAGTTTAGTAATTTGAATTTTCTCTCTCTTTTCATTAGCTTAGCTAAGTGTTTATCAATTTTATTTCTTTTTTTTTCAAAAAATCAACCATTTTTTCTGTTGAGTTTTGATTGTTTTATTTTAATTGTGTTGGCTTGGGCTCTGATTTTAATTATTTTCTTTCTTCTACTGCTTTTGGTGTTGCTATGTTCTACCTTTTCTATGTTCTTGACTTGTATTTTTAGATTTTTTATTTGGTTTCTTTATATTCTTTTAAAATGGGCTCAATGCCGTGAATTTTCCTCTTAGAACACCTTAATAGTGTCCAAGAGATTTTATTATATGATATTACTATTATGATTTATCTGTATTTTTTAATTTCACCCCTTTCTTCTGCTATCAGTCATTCAACAGCATAATATTCAGTCTTCAAGTATTATAGTAGCTTCCTTTTTATATATATTATTATTTATTTCTAGTTTTCTTCCATTATAATCTAATAGAATGTAAAGTATTATGTGTATTTTTTTTATTTCCTGAGAGTTGCTTTGTGGCTTAAAAAAGAGTTTAAGTATAATACATCAAAGTGCATAAATGCATTCTACTGTCATGTATAACTAATTAAAACATTTTTTAAAAATCTGTTTAATTTAAAAAATGATCCATGTTCTGCTATGAAGAAAGTAAATTCTTTGATGGATAAAATACTATACATGTTTGTTAGGTCTAAATATTAATTGTATTTTTCAGTATTATAGCTTATTTATTTAGTTTTCTTTGGAAAATCTGTCCAGTGATGAGAGAGGTCTGTTAAAGTCACAAAGTATTATTGTGTTGTGACTTATTTGGATTTTCATATTGTTATCCTTGTTTGATACATAGTGGTTTCATTGTTTGGGACATAAATATTTATGATTCTTATTTCCTGTTATTGTATAATTCCTTCAAGTAGTATTAAATGACCTTCTTTGTCTTCTGATGAAATTTGGCTTGGGGTTCATTTTATATCATATGAGAACTAAAACACCAGCTTTTTTATGAGATCCTTGTGAAGGATATATTTTTTTCCGATCTTTTCACCTTCATTCTGTGGATGTCTTTGCCTATGAGTTGAGTCTCTTGGAGACAGCATATTCTTTTTTTAAAAAAATTCAATTTGCTTGTCTGTGTCTTTTGATTGATGATTTTAAATTAAGATCCAAGGTTAATTTTGAGATATAGTTCTTATTCACTTTTATTTTGATTTATTTCTAAATTTTAATTTGAATTATTTTCCTCTTTGATTTACTATTCTTCTAGTGTAGTTTCTTCCTCTGATTGTTTTCATTTTTATTTTTCTCTTTTGCTTTGTTTTAAAATAGTTTATCTATAGTATGTTTTGTAGTACAGGGTTTCAAGTTATGAATTCTTTTAACTTTGGTTTATCATGGGATGTTTTTATTTCATTTTCATTTCTGATGCTTAATTTTGCTGTGTATAGTGTTCTTTGTTTGCATTTGTTTTCTTTTGAAGCTTGGAATATATTAATGTAAGACATTTTTGCTTTTAAGATCTGGCTTGAGAGATCAGTTGAGATCCAGATTAGTTTACTTATAAATATGACCATTCATCTTTCCTGTAGTAGCTTTTTAAAATTCTATATTTATTCTGTATGTTAGGCATTTTCATAATAATATGTCTTTGAGAGTGTCTGTTGTAATTTTGTGTACCTAAATTCATCTTTGACCCCTGGATTTTATTTTCGATTTCATTTTTAAGGCTTGAGAATTTTTTATATTATTTTATTTAAAAGATTGTGCATTACTCAGGGCTGGAGTTGTAGCTCAGTGGTAGAGCACTTGCTTCACATACATGAGGCACTGGGTTCTATCCTCAGCCCTACATAAAAAGAAATAAATAATGATATTGTGTCCATCTACAACTAAAAAAAATTTAAAAATAAAAAGATTATGCATTACTTAGTTTATATTTCATAGCCTTTACCTATTCCAATGAATCTTAAATTTTGCCTTTTGATGTTACCACATATTTCTTAAATTTTTTGTTCAAGGTTTGTTAACATCTTTTCTCCATGGTCAAGCTTATTTTTTAAGATTATCTACTGTGTCTTTATTGCCTGAAACTCTGTCTTCCACATGGTCTAGTCTGCTGGTGATGCTTTCCATGAATTTTTAATTTGTATTTTCATTTCTTCATTTCAAGGATTTCCATTTGATTATTTTTCAGAATATCTATTCTTTATTGTAGTGATCTATCAGTTCATCTATTTTCTCTCTGATTTCATTTCTTACTTGTATTTTACCTTGGAAATCCATTTAATTATAAACTTTCTAATCTTCTTTTCTGACATTTCCTCAACAGCAGTGTCAATAACTTCTGTTATTGAAGTGTGTTTTTTTTTCTTATTTGTGTGTCTACCCATTAATCAGTATCAATCTGAAGCAGGAGAAATTTTATACCCTATGATTTTACAGTGTCCCTAAATGTTTCTATTATGTCACAGTTTAAGAGGAGACAAATAAGAGCAACAAATATAAACAATATACAGCATTAAGCTAAATATTTAGTTCCTATTATAACATTTATAATACTAATTGGCACAATTAACAACAATGGTATGATAAGCATTTGCCAATAGTAGAAACAGTATATTTGTAAGAGAGTTTGCTATTTCAAAAGATGAACAGGGTGAATAAAGAAAAGATGTACAATGCCAAGATTTTGAGGGAGGAGGAGAGAAAGTAGAAGTAAAAAATTAAAGGAAAAGTGAAAGAATAATAGAATTTGGCTGTTAGCAAAAGAACAGAGAGAAAGAGAATCAAAAAAATAGCCAAATGAATAACAATATAAACAAACCCAAAATATACTATAAAAACCCTAGTTATGAAAAATAGCTACTTTCAAAATGCTAGAAATGAGGAAAGAGAAACAAATGTGTATATGTATGAATATCCATGATTCATTCAGTACAAAATTGAGAGAGAGAAAAGGAAGCCAATTCTTCATCCCCTCAGCAATCCACAGATCCAAGCCATTCCATCCCCAGACTCAGTCTCCAAGTGCACAGTCACTCTCACTGCCCAATGTGTCCTTGCCTGCCTCACTTGGTCCTATGAGTCTCCAAACTCCATATGTGGGAGGAACCTGGGATCTCTTGAGTCTCAATGACATATATTCCCCTGGGTAAAAGACTTTCTGCATCTGAATTTCTCCTGATCTTCTAGGGACTCTCTAAATCTTATGGTGTAAGACCTTCAGGTCTGGTTTTCAAACCCTGCTCAGATATTCCAGTTCTGTGCTCACAAACTTGTTCCCACAGTTAATGGCCACCATACCTCTGATGGGAATACCGCTCTAGCCTTGGTTTCCTCTGGACAACCAGGAGACAGATGAAGTCTTTCCTGTACCATGAAATAGTATAGCACACTCTCTAGATCAGTACAACAGTGACCTTGATCTCTGATTTTGTTAGTACCAAGGCACTCCATGGTGCCAAATAGAATGCAGATTCTTAGGTCTTCTCCTTACTTTGCCCAAGGTGGATCAGCTCTGGCAGTCACTGGAACCAGCAGTGAGCTTTCTTCTTTTATTTCTTTGTATCCCTACTTCTGAGTCCCCAAGTTTTTGTGAGAGTCCTATATTTAATCCCTGTATAAACCCTATTTTATCCATCTCACTGAGAAGCTGTTTATCCACTTTCTTGTTCTCATGACATAGAACAGTCTTTTACTCCACCATCTTCCCTGTCTCAGCAGCAAAATTCTTAATGAATGAATGACAGTATTACAGTGCATGTTCATAATTACAAATGTATTCTCATTCATATATTAATCTGCTAAATTTATTTCTGAGAAATTAAACAACCTATACCTGTGTATATATATAACATGCTAATTATGAAATGTATTTATTGCATCATTGTTTTATAAGGCAAAATAGGAAAAAATAACCTAAATCAATAATAATAGAAAATGTTTGTAAAGTTATAATTCATTAATGCAATAAAGTCAATTGGATTGGAAATGACATTATTTTTCTATTGAAAGGGATGATGCCTAATGAATGACTCGCAGTGGGAAACATCAACAATAAAATGTGTAACATAATATCTATTTTGTAAGAAAATAACAATATAATATTTGTATCAATCAGTACAGATGTAGGATGTTTCCAGAAGCTGAAAACCTTGGGTGGTCACCACTAGGAAAATTTAGTAGGTGTTAATTAAAGAGGATAAATACATTCACTACTCTTTTATAAATTTTGATTTTTCTTATCAGGAAAAATAGTAATTCAAATAATAAATGCAATTAAAAATGATTTTCTTTCTAAAAATCATAGTCTATTTATCTGAAAATAAGTATTAATTTTAAATATATAATTGAAATGTGTAAATATAGCAGATACTAAACTAGTCTGAGAAATAATTTTCACGAGACCCATAGTAAATTGTGATACATAATAATTATAGATTACATTCTCATAAATTCAAAATAGAGGCAATTAGTAAATAATACACAGAATTTTATAATGTATACAGTTATATTAAAATATAATGAAATTACATAGTTATAGATATATTTCTTCTAGGATTATAAATGAAATATCATGCAATTCGACAGTTCCATCTGGGCTCCAAAATAACAGAAGTTATTCTTAATTTTGAAAACTATTTATCATGTGCATCCAGTGAAATATGACTACCTTTATCTTAGTACTAAAGTCCCATTCAATGTTTTTTTTTTTTTTTAGAACAACTTGCCTTAGGTTGCGTTAGGTTATAACAGTTTAATGGAATAGTTAAACATTTTAACCACCTACTTGAACTTACAAATTAGAGACTTTAAATATCCCACATGGGATTTTGCTCTCTTTGCCCTCAGAATAAATTCATATTAATAGTGATTATAGTGAATTACCATTCTAAGATGAGAGTACGAAGTCCACTAAAATATTTAACAGTCTACACCTGAAGGGTGAGATGGTAGTTGAAGACTCTTCTTGATCTGCAATTTGAACATATAACATACAAAAATTAAATTTTATTAGTGCTGTTAAAATCAAATACTCAATTTCCACATTTCTAATAGAACAATCACAATTTTTATGAGTTGTTATTCCTTTTTTTATTGATATTTCTCAATACTAAGCATTTTGTGTATATCACAAGACATTCTGTCCTGTTGAGTTCCTCTCCTGGTTATCCTTCAAATTCTATCTTCTCAGCACAGCTTTCCCATAAACCTTTGGTCAACAGTGCATTTCCTCATTTAACCTACTCCGGCTTGACTCTTGTTTATTATTATTGTCAGACCTTATATTTTCCTTTATGTCATCTTTATAATTTCTTTCACCATACTAAAATAGATCCTCAATATGATCAGGAGTGGTCTGTCCTATTCACCGATTTATGCTTAGTTATGAAACACCATCTAGCACATACTGGACATTCAAATACATTTATTAAATCAAAGGACAAGTAATTAAATCTGGAGTTGATGTTTAGAGTTTATCAGCCTTTCTTCAGAGATATGAGCTATCGATGCCTCTTGATACATTTTAATTTGTGTGAAGCCTCTCTTAAGTTTGACCTGTATCAGTGGTGCAAATTCTATTTGTAATAATAGAGGTAAGTCTCTCAGCTTGCTAAT
Source organism: Callospermophilus lateralis (assembly GCF_048772815.1). Classification (NCBI taxonomy): domain Eukaryota; kingdom Metazoa; phylum Chordata; class Mammalia; order Rodentia; family Sciuridae; genus Callospermophilus; species Callospermophilus lateralis. The sequence goes on from NW_027512953.1 coordinate 164,078, forward strand.
TAGAATGTCCGGAGAGATAAAATAGGGTTTAAAAAGTAGGAAACAAGTAAGGATTCTCATTCTTGCACTGTCTTCCATTTTAACTTTTATTCTAATAGGTACATAAAGGAATTATATTGTAGTGTTTATTTCCTTTTTCCTATTGACAGATATTTTCAAATGTGCATTTGTCATATTTTTTAATTTGTTTTAATTAGTTATACATGACAGTAGATTGCACTTATATACTTCGATGTATCATACATAGATGGGATATAATTTCTCATTTTTCTGAGTATATATATATTGTAGAATCACATTGGTCATACAGTCACATATATACATACAGTAATAATGTCTGTTTCATTTTACTATTTTTCTTATCCCTACATCCCCTGCCTTCTCCTTCTTTCACTTCCCTTTACCTAATCTAAGGTAACGTTATTTTTTGTCATATTTTGCGCAGTCTGGCTGAGCACAAATCAGGAGCCACTCAAGCAGGAACAAACTTTATTTCCAAACTCACGCCCTTTCAGGCACAAACACCAACTGGAACTCCCTCCACCAGAACTCCACCCACCAACACAAGCTCCCCAGGAATCCCCGTGAGAACTCCAAAGTAACAGGTGCCCGAGGTGGACAGCAGGGGTCTATATACAATTGAATCAACCCAGCATCATCTTAATGGCTTGCCTCTCAAACATTACTTCTGGCAAAATGCCAGGCATCATCCCGATTCGGCTGTGGCCCTCAATATCTCCCCCCTTCTGTTTAATTAAACAACAAGCATGTGGCTTATGGACCATGCCTGTCTTAGGTTTTCCAATACTACATTGTAATTGGATCTTACCCATCATTGACTACTGGTCCAGAATACAGCCATACTTGTGGATGGGCCTTTGTACCAGTGGGGGAGTGAGGTCCTTTGCCTCACCTCTGTTGGCCCCCAAATTTGGCCTTTGCAACAGTGTGGGGGAGTGAGGTTCTTTTGGCCCCCAAATTTGGCCTTGGTGCCAGTGGGGGTGTGAGGTTCTTTGCCTCACCTCTGTTTGCCCCCAAATTTTAGACCAGCACAAGCAGAAGGGAGGAGAATGCAAAATGCCATGACACCAACCCAAATGACAGTTCCTTTTGGAAAAATTGTACCACCAATCACACCATTAGCAAAGATGCCCCAGCACTACCACAATTCGATGAACCAACAGATAGTTCACAATGCATACAAGTGATCCTTAATCCAGGCAAGTTCTGCAAGCAGTTCAAAGCAGAGGAATCCATCAATATGTTCATTTCCTCCCAAAGTAAATCGACTCCTTAATTGAGCATCACTTGTTGAGTTATTATTCATTGATGAATCAGTTTATACAGTTTACTGTAATAACTATCAATGAAGCTGTAGTTTGGTTTTATCTTTGTCTTTGGCTCTACCTTTTGAGCTGATTGTTTGGGTACTAAAAATGTAGTAGTTTGATCAGGGGTAACTACTGCTGCTGTACCATTGTTTGACCCATCAGTGAATACATTTGGAGCATTCATGATAGGTGTTTTTCTTGTCATTTTTGGGAAAACTACAGGATGCTAAGACCAAAAAGACAACAAAGAATTAGATGGCAAATGGTTATCAAATGAAATATTAGATTTGCACATGATTATTGCCCATGTATTTAACTCATTAGCTAACTCATCAATTTGATCTATAGTATATGGAGTAATAATTTTATTGGGAGAAATTCCAAACACTCCCTTTGCTGCTTTTATTCCTTTGAGTATCAATTGTCCTACAGCCTCAGGATACCTAGTAAAAATAGTGTTAGGAGAATATTATAAATGCATCCACAATAATGGACCTTCTTGACAAAATACTCCTGTAGGAATTTTTTTTGTTGGTAGCACAATAAATAATAAAGGCAAACTTATATCAATTCTATCCAAATGCATATTTTCCATATATATTTCAATGATTTTTAATACCTTTCTTGTTTCAGGCATTAACATGCAGGGTGAATTTGGATCTGATGGACCTTTTAGGATATCAAATAAAGGTCCAAACTCTCCTGTTGGTATGCATATATAAGGCCTTATCCAATTTATGTCTCCTAATAACTTTTGAAAGTCGTTAAGTGATTTGAGTTGATCTACTTGTATTTGAATTTTTGGTGGATGGATCAGGGTTGAGGATAATAGAACTCCTAAATAATTAAATGGAAAATTTAATTGTACTTTATCTATTGCTATCTCTAGATTATAATTTTTTAATAAGTTTGTAAGTGTGGCATAACATTCTAGCAATGTGTTTTTATCTTTGTGTGCTAACAATATATCATCCATATAGTGAAATATTTGTAGTTCAGGATTTTGATTTCTAAGTGGCTGGATTGCTTTGTTAACATAAATTTGACACATAGTTGGGCTGTTAGCCATCCTTTGAGGGAGTACTTTCCATTCATATCTCTGATCGGGACCTTCATGATTCAGTGCATGGATAGTAAATGCAAAACCTAGACTATCCTCAGGATGAATTGGAATTGAAAAAAAAACAATCTTTGATATCTATAGCTAAAACGTACCAGGTTTTTGGCAAAGCAGACAGTAGAGGAATCCCCGATTGAGCAGGTCCCATAATAGCCATCTCATTATTAATGGCTCTTAAATCTTGCAATAATCACCATTTACCAGATTTCTTTTTAATGACAAAAATGGGAGTATTATAGGGAGATACGGAAGGTTGTATATGTCCGTCCGCTAATTGTTGTTTGACCAGGTAATGGGCTGCTTGTATCTTTTCTTTAGTTAGGGGCCACTGAGGAACCCGTACTGGTCTTTCTGATTTCCAAGTAATTTTTATTGTCTCAGTGACCCCTCCTGAAAGCCCAATCCATGTCTATCTATTTCTTGATCTATTTGTATTGGCACCACTATACTTTGTCCTTTTTCTCCTAAATGTTTCCTTTCCTAAAACCTTGTCTATCCATAATAATGGGCACATTTGGATTGATGCTACTTGTTAATGTCAAACCTAATTGATCTAGGACATCTCGTCCCCATAAATTTATAGGAAGATGATTCAATACATATGGCTGTATAGTTCCTTCACATTCTTTTGGATCCTTCCAATCTAATACAATTGCACTTCTATGGGGATTAGTTGCCACACCTAGGCCTCGAATCATTTGAGTGGCTTGTTGTAATGGCCAATGTTTTGGCCATTCTTGATGAGAGATGATGCTAATGTCTGCACCTGTATCCAGTAGCACATTAAATTCGTGTCCTTGAATATTTAGTTTTAGCATGGGGCGAGAATCTAAATTTAAAGAAAGCATAGCCTAATCTACACCTGTGGAGCCTAATCCCCTGGAACCTCTTTCTATAGTATGGCTGGAAAATTTATCATGCAGGCTGGGTATTATTAATAACTGTGCTATTCTATCTCCTGGTGAAATTACTGATATACCCCTTGGAGAACTGGCTATAATTTTTATTTCACCTTTATAATTGGGATCAATTACCCCAGGACTTATCATAAGTCCTTTTAGAGTAGAAGAACTGCGTCCCAATAATAAGCCTACTGTTCCTTGGGGAAGAGGTCCCTGTGGGAATGATTTGAACTCCAATCTCTGAAGTTAGTACTGCTCTGGTGGAGGCACAGATGTCCAACCCTGCACTTCCTCTGGTTTGTCAGCTGAGATATCTGATGGATAATGTGTCTTGGGCACTACCCTGATGGTGTTGCTGGGTTCCTCCAGTGCCCCGTATATTTGTGGTTGTGGGCCCTGGAGCATTGGGCCCTCCTGTCCGTTTCTTGGCAATGGAGCCCGATGCCTTCCTCCACGATATTGTGGGTAAACACCTGGTCCTTGTAAGTTTTTTGATAATGGAGTACCCTCTATGGTGGTTTGAGAACTGCATTCAATAGCCCAATGTCTCCCTCTATGGCATCGTGGGCAAATACCCGGTATTCTACCCATTTGATACCTAGTTTTGTTAAACCCTCCTCCTTATGGGGCAATTCCTTTAAAAATGTCCTATTTGTTCACAATTGTAGCATGTTTTTGGCCTGGCCTTTAAAGCCTGTTGTACTGCAGCTGCCAAGAATTGCCCATGTTTATTAATATCTCTACATAATTTAATATATGTGTTTAAATCTTCATGTTTCCATGGTCTAATGACCTCTCTGCTCCAATGATTTGCTTGCTCATAAGCCAGTTGTTTCATTAATGGCATTGCTTATTCTGTATCTCCAAACACTCTAGTAGCTATTTGAATAAGCCTATCTACAAATTCAGCATAAGGTTCATTAGCTCCCTGTATTACCTTAGATAATTGACCTTGTAAATCTCTATGTCCTTGTAAAGTCTTTCATGCCCTAACTGCATCTCCAGCAATTTGTGAGTATATAGCAGAATCATATCTAATTTGTTGCTGTTGATCTTCATAAGGTCCTTTTCCTAACAACATATCTAGATTTCTCTGAGGATAACCGACTGCTGCATTTCGCCTAGCCATCTCGGTGCAAAATTCCTCATTGGCAACCTTCCATAACAAATATTGCCCTCCATTTAGCACAGCTTTACACATGTTAGCCTGATCTCCTGACGTCATGTCCAAGTTGGTAATGGATTCGACCATGCTTACAATGAAGGGTGCTTGGGGACTATAGGTTGTTACAGCCTCCTTTAACTGCTTCACTGTTTTGAAATCTAAAGCACGGTGAATTTGCTGCCCTCCTGCCTGCTCAAGTACAGGGCATGCTAATCTTTGAGGTTCTGTCTCAGGATCCCATCTATCAACTACGGGAGTTGGGGGCCCCCCAGCATATGTTGTCTATATAGGTGGAGCTGTTGGTTGGATACTTACACCCTCTGGTGATAAAAAGGTGTTAGTAGCAGCCTCCTGTTGTAACTTTTTCCCTCCTGATGGCCCTTCTACCTTTAAATTTTCTTCCTCTGTCTGACTAGCTTGAAAGAACTTCTCTTTTGCTTGATCTAACATGTTTTCTACCATAGTCTGGACCTCTAACAATTTACTTAACAATCTTTCAGTTTGTTTTTTACTAATTTCTAATCTACTATAAAGATAATGCAACCCAACAAGATAACACAAAACAAAACCAAAACAGAATAAAACAAAAATGGAACAAAAAATTGTTATATCAATTTTCCTATTTTCTTGAAATATATTTTCGAGGTCTATCTCTATCTATTCCTCAGGGCCAAACAACTTCAAACCTTGAGCCAAACATTTTTCCCAGTTTTCCAGAGAAATTTCTAGGGATAGGCAACTTGAAACAAAAACAAAAGAAATCAAAACAAGAACACATTGTTTTTTGAAATGGTCACCCATTCTCTCGCCTTCCCTCAGGGGTGAGCAATTTTACTTATCCCCAGGCTTCAGGCGTTCCCCGCAGGGGCCACCAAATGCCACAGTCTGGCTGGGCACAAATCACGAGCCACTCAAGCAGGAACAAACTTTATTTCCAAACTCATGCAAACACCACCCATGTGACCCTTTCAGGCACACCACACCAACCAGAACTCCCTCCACCGGAATTCCACCCACCAAGGCGAACTCCCCAGGAATCCCCTTGAGAACTCCAAAGTAGTGGGCGCCTGAGGTGGACAGCAGGGGTCTATATACAATTGAATCAATCCAGCATCATCTTAATGGCTTGTATCTCAACCATTACTTCTGGCAAAATGCCAGGTGTCATCCCAACTAGGCTGTGGTTCTCAATAATATTTATATTTGATATTATGCATGTTCAAATATATTGTCCATTTTAAAGTCTTATTTGCTATATTATTTTTGTTATAATTTATGTGTATATAATTCATTTAAATTGAACTCATAATAATTCTATAAACATATGGAAGTACATATTTTTATGTATACATATGATCAGAAACTAAAAATGTGACATATTTACTTAAAATCGAATATGAGCATGTGTAGATTTGGTATTGTAGTATAAGCTTAATATTACATCTTTTAAAAAACATTTTCTTATAAATTATACTATAATACTAATTATATACTATACCTTTTAAGACATTATAATAATTATTATGTATCTTATTGAAGCCTGGTACCATTGAGCATCAACTTTTTATACAATTGAATATATAATGTTGTAATGTTGGTAATCTCTGTTATAAGTTCTGATAACTTACCTATTTATATGTTGTTTTAATTGTTTAATTACAATATAAAATAAGACAAAAACAAACAATACTAAAAAAAAGCTAGGACAAGTAGAAAACAATACTAAGATGGAAATATATACCTAACCATATCAATGTTTATATTAACTATAAGTAGCCTAACAACCACATCAAAATGAATACTGTTTTACAGATTGGGTTCAAAAATATCAAGAAACAACTATATGCACCTTAAAAAACATTAAATACAAAGAAAAATTGATGGCAAATAAAAGGATGAGAAAACATAACTTCTTAATATTAAACAAAATATGTAATCTGGTTGTTGAGGGCCACAACCAAGTTAAGATGATGGCGCCTGGCAGTATGCCAGGAGGAGTGGTTTGTGAAGTAATGCCAGGGAGTCATTAAGATGATGAGGATTCCTTGATGACTGACTGCTGTATCTAGATGATGTTAATTAAATTAAGCTGTGTGTAATTATTTAAGTATATATACCTCTGTTGTCCCATCATACATCGGCTCCCGCTGTTTCAATCTTCACAAGTTGCTTGTCACCCCCCTCCCCGTTACTTTGCCCATCCAGACTGCGGCAAATGGTGGCCCATATGGGGAACTCCGGGATGCTCAGGGGTAAGTGACAAGGTAGGTTGCCTGTCCCTAGAGATAGATGGGACAGGAGCAAAGCTGCTCGTCCCTAGAAGCAGATAGGGCAAGAGAAAGGATGGCCATTTTGGGAAAATGGAGAAGATTGATACAGTATGTTTTTGTTTTGTCTTGTCTTGGTGTGTTGTATTGTCTTTATTATGGAAATATGAAAAGGGTGTTAAGTAAATTGCTGAAGGAAGGAGGCACACCAGTAAGGCCAAGAACATTTAGGGCATACGTTGATAAAAGCCCAGGAACTCTAGTCAGAAAGAGGAAGAAAGTTCAGAGGAGGAAGGACTATCAGAGAAAAAGTTGCAACAAAAGGCTACTACTATGCGGCGGTGCAGAGGCTGCTGCGCTGTGTGCGCAAGGCTGCACGAGGCGGTCACAGTGGGACACCACTGCCGCAAGCCCAAACCCAGACTTTACCTTGAGACACAGTCTCACAGGCTCTTGCTCCCTGTGCCAGGTGGCAGTTTGAGTCCGGGACACTCTATGGGGCCCTCTGGGGCTGGCCAGGAATGCTACAGCCGGTGGCAGAAGATGCGCCCGGAATCCCTGAAGTTTGTTCATTTCCAATGCCAATACTAATGAGCCCTCAGTTTTTTCCCTATTTGATGCAGGTGCTGCCAAGGGACGCCTCGCTATTCCTGTGGATAAATGCAGGGTTAGCAATATCTTAAATTCATGGCAACTGATATCCAGAACTCCAGTTTAGCTACAATGATTCTTCCACACCTGGAGGTTAATGAATTATGAGCACCATTGAGGCCTATTTTAAATGTAAAAAAATCTTGAGATACTGTACTAAATTGTTCAGAAGGTTGTTTTCTTAGTGCCTGCTGGAATGCTACAAGATTTTCTTTAGCCATCATTGCCAAAGTTCCTGCCTTTGTCCCAGTGCTGGTGAGGATGAGGGTGGAGGGATTTCCAGTGTTACTGAAAACCAAACTTTGGAATTACAGCTACCATCATCACAGCTGTTGCTGTTTCAGCTGGTGCTGCAATAGCTTCTTCGATGGCTTTCACACAAACTGTATAAACAGATGCATCAATGAATGGTGTGGCTCAGCAGGTGATGCTCAGTCAAGGAGTCGATTTACTTTGGGAGGAAATAGACATATTAATGGATTCCTCTGCTTTGAACTGCTTGCAGAACTTGCCTGGACTATATGTCACTTATATGCATTGTGAACTATCTGTTGATGAAACAAATTGTGGTATACTTCTGCTGTCCCGTAATAAAGCGGCTCCTGCTGTTTCAAACTTCACAAGTTGCTTGTCACCTCCTGGTTATTTGCCCTGCCAGACTGCAGCATCTGGTAATGTTAAAAAGATATTTGAAGGGTCTATATTAATATTAAAATAACTAATTTTAAAGGAAAGAATCTCATGGGGAATGAAGACTATGATTTCTTTATTATAATGTTGTCAAGTAAGAGGACTTAGCAATGTGCTTTTGTTTGCTTTTTCATGGCTGTGACCAAAAAGTTCTGTAAAGACAATTAGAGGAGGAGAGGTTTATCTAGGGCTCATGTTTTCATAGGCATCAGTTCATATACATCTGGCTCCATTCTTAAGGGCCTGAAATGAGGCAGAACATATTGGCTTTCACTCATAGGGACAAAATATACACTCCAACCCAGTTTCCCATTGATCCACCTCCTTCAGTTATACCTTACCTGCATACAGTTAATGATTATGTTGAGGATTTCATAACCCAAACATTTCACCTCTAAGCTTTCTTACATCACCTTATACATAGCTTTGGGGGGATAACACATATCTGAACCATAACACGATCTTAAATATATAAGGAAATAACAAGAGAGCATTTATCTACTTATCTATGTAGCAAAGCTCATAGAATTGTGAATTACAAAAATTAGACACATGCACAATTTTCATTTATTCTTTCTTTCTTTTTTTTTCTTTCTTTTTTTCTTTCTTTTTTTTTTTTTTTTTAATTAATTTTTATTGTAGGTTGTTCAAAACATTACATAGTTTTTGATATATCATAATTCACACTTTGATTCAAGTGGGATATGAACTCCCATTTTTACCCCATATACAGATTGCAGAATCACATCAGTTGCACATTGATTTACATATTGCCATTCTGGAGTCTGTTGTATTCTGCTGCCTTTCCCATCCTCCGCTATCCCCCCTCCCCCCTCCCCTCCCCTCTTCTCTCTCTACCCCCTCTACTGTAATTCATTTCTCCCCCTTATATTTTCCCTCCTTTCCCCTCACTTCCTCTTGTATGTAATTTTGTATACCCCTGAGGGTCTCCTTCCATTTACATGCAATTTCCCTTCTCTCTCCCTTTCCCTCCCACCTCTCATCCCTGTTTAATGTTAATCTTCTTCTCATGCTCTTCTTCCCTACTCTGTTCTTAGTAACTATTCTTATATCAAAGAAGACATTTGGCATTTGTTTTTAAGGGATTGGCTAGCTTCACTTAGCATAATCTGCTCTAATGCCATCCATTTCCCTCCAAATTCTATGATTTTGTCATTTCTTAATGCAGAGTAATACTCCATTGTGTATAAATGCCACATTTTTTTTATCCATTCGTCTATTGAAGGGCATCTAGGTTGGTTCCACAGTCTTGCTATTGTGAATTGTGCTGCTATGAACATGGATGTAGCAGTGTCCCTATAGTGTGCTCTTTTTAGGTCTTTAGGGAATAGACCGAGTAGTGGAATAGCTGGATCAAATGGTGGTTCCATTCCGAGCTTTCCAAGAAATCTCCATACTGCTTTCCAAATTGGCCGCACCAATTTGCAGTCCCACCAGCAATGTACAAGAGTACCCTTTTCTCCACATCCTCGCCAGCACTTGTTGCTGTTTGACTTCCTAATGGCTGCCAATCTTACTGGAGTGAGATGGTATCTTAGGGTGGTTTTGATTTGCATTTCTCTGACTGCTAGAGATGGTGAGCATTTTTTCATATACTTGTTGATTGATTGTATGTCCTCCTCTGAGAAATTTCTGTTCAGGTCCTTGGCCCATTTGTTGATTGGGTTATTCGTTATCTCATTGTCTAATTTTTTTAGTTCTTTGTATATTCTGGATATTAGGGCTCTGTCTGAAGTGTGAGGAGTAAAGATTTGTTCCCAGGACGTAGGCTCCCTATTCACCTCTCTTATTGTTTCTTTTGCTGAGAAAAAACTTTTTAGTTTTAGTAAGTCCCACATGTGATATAAAGATGTTACAAAAAGTACTCCAGTGTCCTTATTGAATGTTCATTATTATAATTGATAAAAAGGAAGTATCCTCTTTAAAATTGTGCAGAGCACTCCTAGGCACATACCCACCCTGCTGAGTTGTTTATCTACAAATAACAGGAGAGATCTGCTGCGCCAGACGTCCCTGAATCAGTCAGGCTAGGTGAGGACCCATAGCAACTCCCTACCAACCAAGTTGGGTAAGAGTGATTGGTTAGTACAAGAGGGGGATTTGTTTGAACTCATTGGTTTAAGCCACAAGGGGAGTACATGCTGAACTACATGGTTTCCCAACATGTTATCAACCACCATAAACTACTAGGATGGACACCTGGCATCCCAGGTATTTTCCCTGTCTCATGCTGATTGATGGTTGGTAGGGAGTTGCTATGGGTCCTCACCTAGCCTGACTGATTCAGGGACATCTGGCGCAGCAGATCTCTCCTGTTATTTGTAGATAAACAACTCAGCAGGGTGGGTATGTGCCTAGGAGTGCTCTGCACAATTTTAAAGAGGATACTTCCTTTTTATCAATTATAATAATGAACATTCAATAAGGACACTGGAGTACTTTTTGTAACATCTTTATATCATCTGCTTTTCTCTTCATTGTAGTCACATTTTCCCCTAATTACTTGAACATTTTCCCTGTTGACAATAATTACATCAACTTCCATTTCCAGATTTTCAGAGAAACATTTTTTCTCTAGGTTATAAGGCATAACTTCCTGCTTCTTTATGACTAATATATTTGACAGGTTGTAAATATTTTAAATTTTGTATTGTTGATACTAAGATTTTGTTACAATTTATTGAAGTAGCATGTAATCTAAGTTAATTTGAAGCTACAGGATTCTTTCCAGTCTTGTTTATAAACATTGCTTAGTGTATATCTAGAGAAACTTTGAGGTTAAATTTAGTTTTCCTACTAAAGAGATACCTCTGGATTGCTTTACCTTATGCCCTAAGCTTTACAGTATCATTCCATCTAACTTGTACCAATACAAACTTATCTCCCTAAAAGCTCTATAATATAGATTTACAGTAATTATTTCCTGAGTATCAGTTACTTTACCATCATGCTCAAATCAGAATATAGTATACCTCTCTTTAGAATTAAGAGCACCTCCTCCTTAATCTCCCACCTCTCCAATTATCTGCTAGCCAAATTGTAGATCTTCTGAAAATATCTTCCATTAAGGAGATACTTGGAATCATAGAATTTATCATCTTTTATTCCAATTTCTTCAGTTTTACATGCCTTTGTTACCTATTTTTGAAATCAGGAATTGATGGCTGAATATATTTTTTCTTGTTTCTCCAGTTGTTTAGAGTAGAAGTATAAATCTATTACTATTCTCCATCGTGGCCTGAATGAAAAATTCCTAATTTGTTCTCTTACACATTTTCATTATTGAACATAGAAGGTTTTTATCATCTAGAATTGTTGATAATATTTGAATTAGAGATGAATTTTTAAAGAACAAGTGAATCGCATCTTAATTATTGGGTATAGTTTTTCCATAATATCTGAATATGTTCATGTATATTAATGGGTGATATTTTATAAATCTTAAGTCTGTGATACAGTTTTTGTCGTGAATTTCACCATTGTTGATGTATCAAACTAAAATCCTATTTTATTTCTTTTAAAACAAGTTAAAATGATTTTAATTTAAAATATCCTCAAAGACCATACAGTAAAGTATTGTTTGCCATCCTGTAGTGCTGTAGTGCTATTGGGGAGATGGTGCAACCTTCAGGAAGTGGGACCTGGTGTAAGGAAGTGAGGTCATTATGGAAGTGCCCTTAAGGATGTATCGAGACTCTGACCTCTCCATCTTTCTCTTTTTATTGTTTCCTGGCTTCCATAAAGTGAGCAGCCACCTCTTGTGCACATTCTCCACTCTGAGGTCAGCCTCACTATGGGCACAAAAGCAATGAAGTCAACTGACCATGAACTGAAACCTATGAAATCAAGAGTCAAAATAAACTTTTCTTTTTTATAAATTGTTTATCTCAGAAATTGCATCACAGTGATGGAAATTTAACTACCACACATGTGTAATTGGAACATTGTTTTAGAAAAAATAACTCAATATTTTTATAAGCTACCAAGTGTATGATGTTTTCATTATACCATCTTAAGGTATGCTCCATGGTCTTTACCCAAATAAGCAAAAATCCAGGAATATTTTTAGTTTTATTCCCCATTGTAAAAACTTAGAAACAACCAAGATATCTTCAGGAAGTGAAGTAAATAAATTATATCTCCATACAATGTACTGTTATTCTATAATAAAAATAATGAGTTATAAAGTCACCGAAAAACATAGATGAACCTTAAGTTTATATTGCTAAGTGAAAGAAATCTCCTGGGAAGGTTTTCTATTCTATGAGTCCCAACAAATGATAATCTAAAAATATGGAACATAATGAAGACAGTATAAAAGTCACTAGTGACCAGTAGTTAAGGGCTAGGTAGAAAGAATAGGATGAGCATAGCAATTTTTTAAGATTGTGAAACTACTCTTTATGTGATACTATAATAATGCCAAGAACTTGTTTATGCTTGTGAAAAGTCTATTCAATTTATCATTCCTCAAATATAAACATGCTTAGTTTACTAGTTATAACATCCATGTAGAGAATTAATACATTTTTGCTACAGATTAGCATTGAGAAAGTGGAATTAAAACTTATGAAGAAAACTCAAAAGGTAAACAAAATTATGACCATGGTTAACTCTGGTGTAGGAGAGGTATGGTTTCCAGAAAGGGGCAAAAAGAATGCTTCAAATACATTTATCTTCCACTTTTTATGTTGCTTATGTTGAGTACTCAGAGGAACATATTTTAAACAATTCTACCATGCACGTTTTACAATATTTACTTAGTCATTCAAGATAGGCTTCTCTTTTTTTTTTAATGAACATCATTTAAATTTTCACAGTTCGATTTATAATGTAAACTTTATCTTTTCTCTTATTAATTAAACTCTACATGAAATATTTTAAAATATAAAATCTATTCTGTCACAGATTTTACAAATATTTTTATTCAATATTTCACAATGCTTTTTAACTTATATACTGGTATTTATTGACATTCAAAATTTTGAATATCTAGTCAAATTTATCTAATTTTTCTTTATGCGGTCTGAATTTTTTCTATGAATTAGAAATGGCTATTCATTCTACATTCATTAATAGTGAAATTTTATACCTCACTATTTTACCCAAATAAGAGATTATTCTAGATGTTAATGAAAAATAAAGGAGGACTTTCAAAACACACACAAATACACAAACACACATTGCAGTATTTCTCACTGGTTGGTAATGTTTCAGTGGCATCAACTACAATGTAAAAGACATCCTTTACTCATTAACATTATCATAATCTGAAATATTGAATACACACCAATTTTTGGAATTTCATTATTTAACTTTTATTTAATAATATTTGTTATTCAAAATTCAAAAGTCATACTCAGATTTATGGCATAGTTTACCATCTTTTAAAACTAGACACATGTCTGTCTTTCAAGATATTTCCCTAATATTTTATTAGTTTCCAAAGCAATGCCATTTTAAGTAGAAATATTCATTGCACAGTTCTGTGTGCTCAGAGTTTGTTGGTTGGTCTTTCCAATCATTATTGAAAAGTCAAGCTCTCATACTTGGGCCTCATTTTAGTCCCAAGGTACAGGAGACTTATGCTACAACCAAGATTGCAGTGACCTGTTCTAGTTTCTATAAAATTCAATGAAAATTACTTGAATTTTTATTAAATTACATATTTTTAAATGTTTAAATAAACATGTAAATGAGTGGAACAATATTTAAAAGCATCACTTCTCAGTGTAACTTGATCAGTTCTGTTAACATTTTATTTCAAAAAAATATTTTTCAAACTTTTCCTCTGAGAAATCTGAGCACAGTCCAAGATCAATTCATGACGATATCAATACCTAAAAATAAGTAGAATGAAATTATTCAGAACTACAACATGCTTATTTCAGGGTAATCTCAAATTCTAAAAGATATTTTAATTTAATAGTGTTATCTCAATATCCATCAAGCAAATGTGACATCAATTCAATGGGTTTTTCCTAATTTATGTTTAATTATTGCTTTTCTCTATCTTCCTGTTAGAGTATTACTACTTTTCATTTTTTTCTAAAATACTGAAAAAAATGTAGACATAAAAACAAAGAAAATGAGTACCTATATTTTTATGCAAGGGTATTTCTGCATGAGGGGTTTCTATTATTCAATGCTATTTTTAAATATCTCCTGGGATGGATATTTCAAAATTCTCCCTTATTATCTCTTGTTTGTCTGACAACTCAAGTTGTTATACTTTGGGAATTGATAAGGGTAAAAAAAAAAGCTGAATTCATTCCATGCCTAGACTTTAAAATGATAGAGTTGATTCCTTGGTAGAGCTGCAGTTTACAGTTAGGTGAATTAGTTGCCAGAAAAGTAACAGATATGATCCAATCATAAGCTAAGAGCAAGTAGCAATAATCTAAGGAATTTACTTGTTCTCCATTTGAAGCAATAGAAAAATTACTTATAACTGCTGGTTTTAAAGCTAATGCCATCTTAGTTTTCTAGTCTAATTGCAGAAAGTCTGAGTCATATCATTTAGTAAAACAAGGTGATTAAATTTGAATCAGGTAAGTTATGTTAGGTATTCTGTAAACAAATAATAGAAATAGATACAAGGGACAATGTCAAAATACAGCCATTGTTAAAAGTTAATTTTTCAGTCATTCAATCAAAATTGAAATTTATCTATACTGATCTGCGATCTATTTGCAAAAGTGAAATGTTATTGGAAATAATTACCAATTTGTCTAATGTGTGACATTTGTACTCAAAATAAATAAGAATACGAAATCAGTCACTTGGATAAATACATACTCTGTGTGTGTGTGTGTGTGTGTGTGTGTGTGTGTGTTGTGTGTGTGTGATTCAGAAAGAAACCAATGCAGACTATATGCATGATGTATTTTGATTGTATGATCATGTAAATGTGTAGAAAACAAAATAATTAGATGAGATGCAAAGTTTACAATTAACCAGAGAAGTCAAGCACATTAAGAAAATAAAAACAAGATTATGAGGTTTAAAACAGGTGGCAGTAAGAAAGCAATATTTAAGAGCACATTTTGTTCTATTTTTAGCCTTTTTTTCAGTTACTCTTGGATACACACAATATGTACTTACATGCAGATATACATTTAAACACAAATATATACAAATTTCTGGCAAAACTGTATTAACCACAAATCATCACAATAACAAAACAGTATTCCACAATATTATTATCGAAAAGCCACCTAGATTATACAGCAATGATATCTTCATATATTCAGGATTAGTATCGTGATTATAAGCTCCTCCAGATTTTCCCTTCTCTATTGTGAGTTTATATGTCTCCTGAGTTCCTGTTGGGTTAGCCATTAGAGAATCATAGCACAGGACTGATGGATTTTAGAAGAAGAAGGTCAAAGTTGGTAGTCCCCTACTTACCACTTTGAAATCCTGCCTAGTGATTGCTATAACTCTGCACAAAAGGTCATTGCTTCTCCCAGTGTGGCTAATTCTACAAAATGCTTTTTCCTTTGGGGCTCTAATCCTCTTCTTCCCTTCTATCGTTTCACAAATGCAATGATACTAACTTCAAGTTCAAGCACTATTATGATTCTCCTATATACCATCCAAGCTTTTGAAATTATTTTTTGCAAATAAACTCTTTGAAAGTTTCCAATTTGTGTGTGCCATTTCTTTCCCACTGGACTCTGTCTCAATGAGATAAAGATATTCAATTCCAGATTTTGACCAAATGCAAACAGTGGGAAAGGCAAAATTTCTCATATAGAAAATATACCTGAATATGTACATAAGCAGCTGAAAATTGTGTCATTTTATATAAATAGTAACTTTACCAGGAAGAAGGGGAGATGCCGAGAACGAACATGATGTCAACTATCATTATGGTGATCATTTAATTAGAATATTCTCTAGAGCTTCCTGATTCTCAAGCTTTGTTTTCACTATGATTTAGAACCCCCTGAGAAAATTGTAAGAGTCCCAGGCCTTCTCCATAAATGTTTTGATTTAGCAGAGTAGGAACAGTTCATAAAACTGAATTTAAATATCACACCAGGTGATCCTACTGCGGGTATTTTAGGGAACAGAATTTGAAATACATACATTGGCATAAATAAAAAGGTTGTTTTTCTTAAAAGAAAAAAAAACAAATAAAAAAGTAAGAGATAAAATAACAATGTAAACTTCATAACTATTATAAATGGCAATATTTTTCTAAAGAGCTGGTTGAGCATTTTTGCTAAACAATTACTGCCTTTTTTACAGACTGATTGAAATAAAATATGGTTCCAGAATAGGTTTCTAAAGAAGGATTCAGTTTTATGGACAAAACACTTGTGATTTCATATATGACAGATCTTTTTTTCTATGATTATGAGAAGGAAGTACAATAGTCGAGACACAATGGATTTAAAGATGCACCATAAATGTGTTTTCTGTGATTATGTCAAATAAGATTTGGGGAAAAAAAGTAATTTGAAGATTAGTCTTAAAACCAATATTAAGTTATTTTACAATACCCCTAAATGTCTCACAATTGTAAATTTATAATATGTATAATTAAAAAATTATGAAAACATAATATGATTATATTTTTAACAGAATTTCTTTCTTTCTAATATAACAAAAGAAAGTAAAATGATTTTTGGTTTCTCAAAATTATTCCCACAATTTTCAAAATATTTAAGATATAGTACATCTGGCTAATATTTCTCAAAATCCAGTCTTCCCCTTATACCTTGGCAAAGTTTGCCCTGTCAGTACACCACCCATGCTAATATTTGTGTGATAATTTTTCTATTAATGGTTTTTAAATCAACTCAATTTTCTTTCTTTTCAATTTTCTCCAAAGAATAATGTATTAAGTCATTGATCTCATATTCTCATTGTTTTAATAAGCCTGAAATATAAAATTATTTGTCAAATAAATGACTCATCAATATGACATGAAATAATTTTGCATGTCATCAATGTTACATGTATTGTAGTTTCTCACATGTTAATTGTCAGCATACTGTTTCTAGATTGAGTTCTAACTTTGGAGAATTACTTTTACAATATTTTAAAGTAAGAAATAGTGAAATAAAACCCTTGACTAAATGTCATAGAGATGCATATCACAACTCTTCCTTCATACTGTGTTTTTTTTTAATTTAAATTTTAGAAAATGTATTAGAGTTGTCTACCAAAATCATGACTAATGAAAAGCAAATCACAGAATGAAATATATATCAATGCAGACCAGGACTGGAGCTCCCTTTGTATTATCCACTGAATGTATCTCAGTATATGATTTGATATAGTCTGTCACATCATATTTCTGTTCCATTTTACACATAATGTGACCCTGGAAAACATTGTTGAACATTTGTATTATTTCCTGATCAATTTCCCTTGTACATTTTGAAAATAGAGATTGCTCTTTATCTGAATACTTCTATTTAATTAAAATCATAAAACTGCAGACCAAAGTGTTTCAGAGAAACAACTCTTTTAACTGTCTTCTTTCCAAAGAAATAATAAGCAGAACAACAACTTTATTTGTGAAATATATCTAGATGTTACATAGAAAATATCCTTTCCATCTATCAATTAGAATTTTCTTTCAAGTTGAACATCTCTATAAGAGTTTACCCCAAATAGAATTTATTTGTTATTCATAGATTGATTGCTTTAGTACTTGTCTTTATTATTGTTATTATTAATGGGAGCTAAATTTTACTGAATGCTCATTTCATGTGATTATGCACTTATATATTTTACATCTCACTAGAACTTTATGGTTACCTATGATGTCAGTATTATGAACATTATTTTAAATACCTCACAATTTGCATATGTTCAAAAGTATTTTAGTTATGAAGTTAGAATTTGCATTCATATCTGACAATATCTTTCAGCAAAATAAGTTAGAAGTAAAGATTTTGAATTAGTTAAAAATTAAGTTGTATATTATATTAAAATGCTCTCTCTTCCCATGAAGAATTTTAAAGCATCTAAATAAAATGTTTACATAATGTTTCTAATGTAGACATAATCCATCAGAACCATTTATCTAAAAAAAGGCTTCCATTATCCACCAGCTTAAAATTGAATAGATTTTTAGTTTCTTATCTGCTTACAGTAATCCTCTTCCTTTCACAAATAATTAATTACCAAGCTCATCTTCAGCAGGAGGGCAAAAAAAAAAAAACTGGCAAAAAAAACCTAGCAAAAATGTTTTTACAGATAATGACAGGAGTTTTCTCCTTATCCAAATAAAATCAAATTTCTCTTCAATGAACTTGATTTCCTGAGTGTGACACTGATCACTGAGATGTTTAGAGTATATACCACTTTGTCCATGCTCAGAATATAAATTTTCATTATAAATTTTGGGAAATGTATTTATGCCTCAAAAACAATAATTTCATATATGAGGTATTTCAGGTTACTAAAGGTAAACAAAATCTATGAGTAAAGGACATCTAATGATTTGAAATATCGCAAATTAAGCTGAAAAGAGTCAAATCTGTGAAGGACCAGTTGCCAAATACTGGATAATTCCTACCAGCACTTAGAAATTCTAATTTAAGAATATCTACAGACTGTGCTACATTTCTTGCCAGCAGGAGGATTTAGCCAGAAGGCTAGGCCATATTGTGAATAGTACATCCTCATTAAGGCCAGACACTAGATGGAAATTTCTCTTCAATTTTACACCTAATTACTGAAAATTTTTAAAGAATTTTTTTTTACATATTTGGGCAAACATACTAGATCTGCTAACTAACATATATTTTATAGCCAAAATATATTTGAAAATTCAGTATTATTTTAGTCTCCATTTATATCTTCACATGAAAATAAAATTAAAATATGGTGAATTCTGTTATTAAGATATTAAGTACAATAAAAATCAGTTTTAGGGAGTGGCTATAGCTCAGTGATAGAGCACTTCTCTGGCATAACTTCTTTTGTTTGCTTCTCAAAACTGAAATAAACAAACAAAAAAGTCCGAGAATAGACCAAAAAAAGAAAAAAAGAAAGGTAAAAGCAGTATATTTATTTAATAGAAATTTAAAATAATACTAAGCCTGTGTTAAACTTTTACCTGTATTTGTGATCATGCAAGACATGTAATAGTCTTGACACTTAGAAACTACTAGTGAGCTCAGAATCAAATGTGCTTCCCAAATTCTGTACAATGTTTTGCTTCACATGTAAAACAATCTACTAGACAAATCTCACTTCTCCACATAAATATCCTCTGACCTTATATTTCTACCTTTTAGTACACTTATTCTTGAATGACACAAATATTAGATGATTCATATTATTTGCAGAGAGAATCGATATTAGTGGTATAAAATAAATTGTTGAAGACTACATATATAGGGTTTCATATATTTATTTTTGTTTTGTTTGTTCCATGACCAGGTATTTTTGGCTAAAGAGATTTTTATCAAGTGACTGGGCAATTTTTATCTTAATTTCAACTATTTTTGTCCTACTCTAACAGAAACTAATTTTTTTAAAGAACATGATAGAGTCACAATATTTTAAGTTTATATGACCATATCCAAAAAACAGAGACAATGCCTGCTAGGTTTTAAATAATGAATATTAAAACTATCTTAGGTACTAATTCTTCTTTACCTAAATATAGAATATCTTTATGAATAAAATCATAATGTTGACTGAGAACATTATATTGAATTGCTGAGAAAACACAATAGATTGTGTACCTTCTCCTCGGAAGGCAAGGACAGAATTCTTTAGATTTATTACCATGGAAACTGACACCAGAGAAGTCCCCTCGGGATAAGGTGAGACTTAGAAGTAGTTTTATGTCACAGAGAGATATTGTCAGAAGGGTGTATGTATCAATATGCTTAGGATAGTCTAAGGGATGAGGGATAAAGTATAATGAAATTAACTCATATAATCAGTTCAGGAATCAAAAGTCAATGGAATAAAATAATGATGTCAAGATGTGGGTACTTTTTATAATGGACTAAAAGCCTACTTTCAGTGAGGCTTGACTGTTGTAGATTCCCCTTAGAATAGATTAAAATGTGCCCTAGTCTAAGATCACAAGGCTTCATGTAACCTGGCACTATAACTCCAAATGTTTTCTACCATTGCCTTCACAGCTCACTATATTCCATTCATGTAGGTCCCACTCCTGCTTCTTGGCCTTTGGATTGTCAATGTCTACTGCCTAGAAACTTATGGTCCAGTAGCTTATGTTACTCAGATTTTTACTTAAACTTCCTCTCCCTTTAAAGTGGCTTCCTGGTTATTACATTCAAGTCCTAGAACTGCCCAGATCCAAGGACACAATATTACAGATTATATCAGTGAATCCCACAATGCTCTAAGGTGATTTAAAAAAGAATTCTATAATCTGTTTCTCCTATAAAGTGTAGATAAACAGGAAAGTTGCCTAATATTTCAGCATCTTAAAAACGCCTGACATTTAGTAGGCAAAAATATTTATTCCCTATGTATATTCATATTAGTCAATTTTTATCAAATGCTTCTGGAGAAACAAGCCATACCTAGATCTCAGTGGATTGCACATAAGAGTTATTTCTTCTTTGTGTTTTATGTTTTTCTGTGTCAGTTACAAAGCCCTAGTCTAGGACTCAAGATGAAAGGGTAGTCCAGAGGGGTCACCTTATTATTGAGACTGGGTAAACAAGAAAGAAAAGAGGATGAAATAACACAAAGTATGTCATGTATACTTGCATTTTGTTGTCAAGGTTGACTTCAGTAAGAACGTATCACAATGGTCAGGAGTGTATAATCCTGGTAGCACCCTAGTACAGGCTGCTTCCTGTGATATGTAATACACACTAGAGTATGATGTACCTGCCTGTCTGTATCTACAAGAAAGACTAGATAACTATAAACAATAATGCAATCTATCATAACATTAAAATTGATAAGTACCATAAAAAGTACCATAAAAAGCCATAGACACATTATTTAAATGTGCAACTACACTCATCCCCCACTCTCATAAGTACAATTAACATGCTCAGCTAAATAACATTGAAAACTTCTTCTAAATATATGTATTTCATGAATTTAGGATATTGATTTTAAGATAACACTGTTGTTTTTATGTATCCCTAAGGAAGGAATAAAAAACAATAAGTACACAGAATATTAAGAAGCATTTAGCAAATAGATTAAAATGAGACTAGTGCATGGATATTAAAATCCATAAAAGATGACAGTAAACTTTTAGATATCAATTATTCAAACTGAAGATACTTCTGTGCAAACTGTGTGTCTTTCTTTGACCTAATAAAAATTAACTAAGCAAACTAATGGGAGCATATTTAATCTACTTAATTTCACATTTTCATAGTCACTTGATTTTGATTCATAAATGATTGTTGCTATTTCAAAGAAAATATCTACTTTTCACTTGGGCTGACCAACATATCCTTTCATTTGAGAAAAACCCTGGGAGCTAGAGAGTAACTATTATTATTATTATTATTATTATTATTATTATTATTATTACTATTATTAATTGGGTTTGTCAGTAACAAGCAATGCTTCTTTGGAAATGAAGACTGACCTGCCTGTTTCTCAGTTTTACATCCTGTAGAGTAACAGAACTGAAATAGTGCTGAACTTTGCAAATAAGCTCAATGGAGTCTTTAGATTTGCTTGATGCTATTCAATAAAGGGATGGGAACCTGAAGCAAGTGGAGATATAAATTTTTCTTTATCTGGCCTATGGGTTTTCTATACATGCTGCCTAGAAATTTATGGCCCAAATCTTCATATTGTTAATTTTTGGTTGTTATTTAGATTTTCACTCAAACTCTATGTCCTTTAACGTGTCTTCCTGATCATCATGTTCAAGTCCTGGAGCTACCCAGTTCCAGGGATACAGTATTCTATATTTTCAGTGATGCCTACATTCTAAAATATCCTTTTTTTAATTTCAATTTTTGACTTGTTTATACTTTGTTTTTCTTATAAAATATAAGCTTCATGCCTGTGTAATAATATCCACTATTCAAGAACTGAATTCACAAATTAATAGTGCTGCCTTATAAACTTTGTTCTGAGACAATGTTAACCTTGTCAGTATACTTTATTGATAACAGAGTGCTTAATGATTTCCACGCAGTCTCCAGGAGACCAGCAAGAACTCTCTGCCAATGGCAGGGGTCACATGACAATATTTGTCCTATGTGACCAGAGACTATAGGAAGCTTGGGCCTATCCTCCATTTTCACTCCCTGATTCCATGGTGTTCCTCACACAATATAATATGTCTGACCCAAGAAAGAAAGCTATTTTTGGTGCTCTGTGCAGAGGAAGAATGATAGGAGATTGCATTTAGCTTCTTTGAATTCATGCTGTGAGGCAGGATTTGAAAGTGATTATGACTCTTCCTTTAACACTGTTGATATATGGTACAATTTGCAATATTCACATGCACAAATAATTAAATGCATGTAAACAATACTATGTATAAATAAAGTGAAATATAAAGTTTCAGATGTTTAGTAGGAGATATTTTTTTTTTCCTGATTGTCTTGGAAAGAATTGCTTAGTAACAGGCATTTTCAGGTTGGGAATTTGAAAAATTTGTATTTTTATTTCAATTTTTGAAATAAAATATAATATAGGTAATATAGATGAATTATATGCTTATAGTAAAGTGCAAGGAAAGTCTGGGCATGAAAGAAAATGGTACTATTTTTTGTTTTGTTGTTTTGTTTTGTTTAATTTTTTTCTGCCAAAGACCTTTTCCTCTCCATTTCTGACTGCAGTTCATATGCTATTGTAATATTTACCTGCCCTCTTTCAAAAGATTAACAGGTAATTAAATGTCTACTATTATATACTTACCTGGCAGGGGACAGATCACGATCACAAAGGTGGTTATCACATGTGAGGCACTCTGGACATGTTGACCCCTATGATTTCCCCAAATGTGGGAAAATCAACTGCATAATTTGTGGTTGTGGGAGACTGCATTGGCATTTTTTTTTAATGTCTACTTTTAGGAAGTTTATATTATTACACTGAGGAGGCACAAAATCATAGAATAAAAAATTACATATGGTATTTTAAGAAGAAATTAAATTGTGTAGTATATTCAAGAGTACCCAAATGAGGCTTGTGTCTTTTAGCCAAGGAAGATAAGAAGGCTTTTCTGAGGGTATAGAATTTGTTTTGAGAAAAAGTAAAAGCAAAATATATAACTGAAAGAATGACAATGCAATATTGATGAACTAGAAAAAAATTGTGTAAAAGCACATTGAGGAAGTAGGCAGAGTTTTGAGTTAGGGAAAAAGAGTGAGAACTTATTTTAAGTAATATGATACATTTTGGAAAGATCATAGGTAATAATAATAGTCTAAATTAGATGTTAATGTCCCTCCTAGGGATGTGAAGTGTAGGTGAGCAAGAATGGAAATGAGAAAACCTGCTAGAAACTTTGCTGACAACAATGATGCAAAGAATGAAGAGTTACATAATTATGAGGAATGATCACACCAGGTCATTTTTGAGAATCATTTTCATTAAAAAAATCATCAAAATAATACAGTATTGCATTTTGTTCTCTATATTGCAAAAGCTGATTATACCCACTGGTAGAGGAGGTGGGGAGACACACAGTCAATGCTAGCAAATGACCTTATTTTGTAAATTTTATTATAAGAACATGGGTATTAATTATTTCAATGTAAGAATAGAATTTAACTTGGCTTTGATATTAAGAATAATTTTCATTTTACCATATAGTATTTCTATAGCTATATCATCATTTTATTGATTAGAAAAGCAATATTTTCTTGGTTTATCTTGATATCTATGGAGAAATCATGACATTTTTAAATGACAATTTTGTATTTGAATTTTGTCTTTTATTATAAAATATTGTTGCATACAAATAATAATAAATGTTCGAATAAAGTGATCCTTTGTTTAAAAGCACATAAGGTATAATGTTCTTAGGTTTGATAGAATTAAATAAATTAATATCAAAATTTGGGTAGCAGTAGTCACAGTACTACTACAGAGTTTGGCAGGGGATCATTTTTGAAGTGAGCATAGTAAGTAACCTGTAAATAAATCTCTTGTTCTTAGACTGGTGTCTAATGAAAACACTAAGTTCTGTGAAAAATGTGAAAAGGAATGTTTCCATATTTTAAAGAAATCTAAGACATTTTCTGCAATGGGTAGAATACTACAGGATTTGTGTGATTAGCATTTTTCTGACAGTCCAAAAACAGAACACAAACCAAACTAAAATGAAGATAAGCCTATTAATTTTCAAACACATAAAATTGTGTTTTATGATATTCCAAACACTTCTAAATCTTTAGCACTAAGACATGAACACATGCTTTGAAACAGCAAATAGTGTGTTTTCCTCAATCACAATTATAAACTTTATGAAAAATTACACCATCTAACTAGAATTTTATTACTGTTTGGAAACAAAATGCCACAGTTTCTGCTAAACAGTGTTCAGGAGGCTGGATTAAAACTGGTAATTCTTGGAAATGTGTAATAAAAAAATGTCCATCCCAACTTGAAAATTCATAACATATTTTGCTGCCTTTTTGCATGAGCTTTTCTTCTCTGCTCAGCCAGAATGTAAAGAGAGCTTGCCTCTTTGCAAACAACCATTATCCAATTTCTCCAGCAATCACAGTTAGGATGGTGATTCTTTATAGGTCAAATAATGCTTCCAAGCAGTGGATATTTATAGCGTTCTACTTTCCTGGGGAAATGATGACATTGCAATACTATGTTTAACTTGAGAGCTCAGATAACAGATTGGGATGATAATATTAGTTCCAGCTTTTACATCTCACCTTTCTTCTTTCTAGTTCATTTTTTTGAAATATTCTATCTACCTACTTGCACAAATCCCATGTCTTTCAATTCAAGGAAATTTTTGTCCCCTGTTTCTTTTCTCAACCTGGAACATGCACCTCAACTTGAGAGAAACAAAATGAAAATAAATTGTGTGGGAATATTTTTCTAAGCAACCTGATAAAAATGCATACTATTCCTGTTTGAGAGAATCTTTCTCAAGAATCTCTGAAAAAAAATAATGCATGAAAGCATATGCTCACATGAGTTAACACATACCAAACACTGACCATAATATACAGACTGTGTAGCACAAATATTGCAGCAATGCATGGAGTTCACTTGAGCCTAAAGGAATTCTGTTACTGAGTTGAGTAGAAATAGTTTGGCTAAATATATTTGAGAATATATGTAGACTAGGCATTTGTAGTTTCTCTAGTTATTTTTCCTGAAGTAATATGCTATACTGCCATACTATGATTAACTGAAACAAAACAAATAATAATGATCCTTCTGTAATTCTCTGGATTTTAGCATCCTTTCAGGAATCTCACTCTCCTGAAATATACCATAAAACTGAAGCCAAATTCTGTCTGCAATTTTGTACTGGGAAAAAAATTTCTGAGGTGAAGTAAAGTCAATCTCTTTATGCAAAATTTCATAAGACAATGTAAATATAAAAATAAGATAGTTTTTTAAGAGAAAGTGAATGCTAAAAGAATGGATAAATTCATAGTGATGGGTTCAGCAACAAACTTAAATCAATCTGAGTTGCATTACAAAAATTTACTAAATAATTTATTATGAATGTGTGTAAGAGAAAATCATTAGAATAGACATAAACACATGTCAATATTCAAAATTCTTTCCTACATATTCCGTAGGTTTAACAACAATTTTTTATGACATGGAAAAGAAAATTGTTTGACAGTTGGTGAATTTCTCTTTCATTCAATAGGTTTCATACTTATTATATTATTATCAATTTGTATGAATACATGACTCAAGGGTCGACTCTCATAAAAATCATATAAAAGTTTATATTTTAAATTTCTAAAGAGCTGTGTTACATCTTAGTCAAGTGCATAATAAGAAATTCAATTACATACAATTATGTTACAATTATTAAAATTATATTGATAACCCTAAAAGCTATGTTTCTACACCCCAGTAATTCTGGCTTACATCATGAAAAATACATCAATATCTTGTAGGACTGAGTAAGGACTGTTTATTAAGTTTTTAGGGCAATATTAATTCAGTAATTCAATATTAAACTAATGTTCCAAAACTTAATATTCAAGTATAGATTTGTAACTAATAAAATAGTTTTTATATGTAAAAGTAACTAATGTTTTGTTGAGGAAATATTGTGAGACATAACGTTTTCTGTTCATAAGGATCTATGTTAAAACAAAACACAACATGTCTTAAAGCAGTAAACACACTAGATAGGAAAGAGATAAAATAAATTAAAAAATTGGATTCTTTCATAAACTAATTCTATTTCATGATCTTATTAAAATTTTTAAGTCTTTATAAAATTCAAGCTTAAAGTTCAATAAAATACACTTATGCAAACAGAAGAATAGCTAACTTTCAAAAGGAAACATTGCCTGTCATTGCACAGTATGCAGACTACCTGGAATATTAATTCACTGCTGAATGGAATCCAAAATTGTACTATATTTCTGGGAAACAATTTGGCTATTTCTTATAAAATTTAATTTATACTTACTATATGATCCACTAGTTCAATTAAATTCAAATAAAAGCATATTCACGCAATAATTTCTGTGCCAATATTCATAGAAACATTCATTGTAAGAATCCCAGTATTGGGGGGTGCTTAGTCAAGATGGCAGAATACAGGAAGTGGCTTACCCAGCTGTTCCATAGCCTGAAACAAAGAAAAACAATAGGCACATTCTCAGGAAGGTGGGTGAATTTTAAAAAGGGGTGACTTTACTGGGAATTAATACAGGCATTCAAAGCAGATTGGAACTCAGGAAGATGGATATAATAAAATAAGGGAGAAATTTCCCATACCACCACCACCTCCCCACTGTTGTCAGTCAGAGCACTGTACCCCTCAAACAAAGTGGAGGGATAAAGGAATTAAAGAAACCCACATTTTTAGGAGGCCTGTGGTATGTCTGGGTACAGAGAAATAAGATATGAAAGACAATGTTGAAATAACCTGAAAGGTTTGAGGCACAATATCTTTGTGTGGGAAGGAGGCCACATCTCTCCCAGCTGCCTGGAGAGGACAGAGGAAAGAGCCATTTTGCAGCTGCACCACAGGGACTAACAGCTGTGGGAATCGATTCCTGGCAATTCCCAGCTGGGCCCAAAATATAGGCCTGGCAAACCCACACTGCCCCACATAGAAGGAGCCCAAGTTACCAGGAGAAAATCAGGGTCAGAGAGAGGTTTATACAGGGGAATTGGCATAGCAACCCATCCAGTTCCCCATTCCCCCTTGAGTCCAGTATCACAGGACAGGCTGGAAGGGACAAGCCAGGCCAGGAATTTGAAAGGGCGGGGGTGGGAGTGACTGAGTTGGGAGAGTAAATCCAAGTCCAGGAAGTGCAGGGTCCATTGGTGACTGAGGGTGCCAAAGATTGACTCCTCCACTGCACAGGGGGAACCCAGGGCAGATCCCTGTGGTGCTGTATCCCAGCATGGACTGGCAACTGCTGGGCCTTGGAGGTGGCTGATTTAAAATCTTAAAACCAACTGGCATTCAATGAAGCATCTGGAGTCTACCCAGGCCTAAACCCCACCTACAGTGCTGTAGGATTTCCTCTCACAGAACACTCCAGGGACCCTATCCTGAGAGTGGAGGAGACATCACACTCCAGCGCCCCTTTATCCAATACTGTGGAGAAGGAAAGTGAAACCATTTTTGAACTCCAAAGGAAAAAATTTCTTTAAATTTTCATTGAGAATGTTTTTTTTTTCCTTTTCTTTTCTCTCTTTAATTGTGAGCTGAATTGTTCAATGGACAGTAATATATATATGTATTTTTTCACATTCTAGCTTTTTTTGAAAGAAGTTACTTTTTAGGGATCAGTCTTTTGAGAGATAAGTGTTTGTTTGTTTGTTATTATTTTATAATTTTTTTGCTTTAATTTTATTTTTTAAAATTAAATTTTACCTTTATTTTTCTCTCCTACTTCCTCATAATCATCACATAATTCATTTTTCTCTTCTCTCCCTGTTCACCATTTGAAATTGTAAATCCATTTGCAAACTTACTGTTTTTACTGTAGGGAATTACTGATCACTTCATTTCTTTTTATTATGAATATTAACATTGTAGATGTCACAACAAGAGGTATTTGATTTAATGCTGTATGTTATTTTGCATTGGCTGTTGTTATTATTTGTCTCCCCCTAAATTGTGAGGACTGGAAATGTTCATGAACACTATAAGTTTATAGGGTAGAAGCTCTACTGAATCATGCATATTGGTAGAAGGGTAGACACAAAAATAACATAAAAATGCAAAAAAACAAAACACCTCAAACAAACAAATATACGTCAATAACAGAATGTATCAGTACCACTGTGGAAAAAATGTCAGAGAAGAAGTTTATAATTTCATAATTAAAATGTTCTGCAAGGTAAAGGATAAAGTAATGAGTGAAATCAGAAAATACAGAAAGTGAAAGACCACTTCAATAAAAAAACAGAGATTCCAAAAAAATAATCAAGTGGAAATCCTTGAAATGAAGAAATAAAACAACTAAATTAAGTATTAAATGGAAAGCATCAACAATAGAATAGACCACTTGGAAGATAAAGTCTCAGGTAATGAAGACAAAATATATGATCTTGAAAATAAATTTGACTATAGAGAAAAGATGCTAAGATCCCATGAACATAATTTCCAGGACATATGGCTGACATTAAAAGACCAAATATAAAATTCATCAGAATATGTGAAAGCTCAGAGAGACAAACTAAAGGAAAGCACAATCTTTTAAATAAAATAATATCAGAAAATTTTACAAGCCTTAAGAAAGTAAAGGAAAAACAAATGCAGGAAGCATATGATACCCTAAATATATATAAAAGAAAAAAAACAATTACAGCAAACACACACCAAGTCATATTATTATGAAAATGCCTAACATAAAAAACTATAATAGAATTTTGAAGGCTGCCAGACAAAAACGACAGGTACATTTTCAGGTAAATCTATTAGGATCTCAGCTGATTTCTCAACCCAGACCCTAAAGGCTAGGATGTCTTAGAATAATATAACCAATCTCTGAAAGAAGATGGCTGCCAGCAAAGTATACTATGGTCAGCAATATTAAGTTTCAGAGTTGAAAATTAAATAAAAAATTTCTATGATAAACAAAAGTTAAAATAATTTACAACTAGAAAGTTTGCCTTAAAAATACACTCAATAAAATATTTTATGAAGAAAAACAAAAAAAAATAAAGTAATGTAAAATTGAAAACCTTCAAAGGGAGGTCCTGCACTAGAAAAATAGTCAATCAAAGAGAAAATAATTCAAACTGAAAACTAGACAGAAATGAAAATGACATGGAATAAAAATTATTTCTCAGTAATAACATTGAATGTAAAAGTAAAAACAAAATATTTATGCCAGAAAGAATGGAGCACTTATATACAACAAACAACAATGTCAATATGAAGAATCAAATGGGCCATAACACAATTATACTGGGTGACTTTAACACACCTCTCTCTCATCACTGAATGGATCTTCCTAAAAAAAACTAAAGTAGAGACCATAAAACTAAAAAATATAATTAATAATGTAGACTTAATAAACAGATATAAAATATTCATCCACTAATGGCCGAATACACTTTGTTCTCAACAGCATATGGATTATTTTCTAAAATACACCATATCTTAAGCCACAAAGCAACTATTAGCATATACAGATAGGGAAAATCCCTTGCATTATATCAGATAATAATGGAATAAAATTAGAAATGAATAGTAAAATAAAATTTAGAAGGCACTCTAACACCTGGAGACTAAATAATTTTTATTAAATAAACAATGGATAGAAGAATAAGTCTATAAGGTATGAAAAAAATCAATACTTAGAGGTGAATGTTATAACAGCATAACATATCAAAATAAATAAATAACCTAATACTACATCCCAAGGCCCTAAAGAAAGAACAAATCAACACCAAAAGCAGTAGAAGATATGAAATAATTAAAATCAAAGCCAAAATCAATACATTTGAAACTGATTCTCAAAAATATTAATGAAACAAAAGTTGCTTCTTTGACAAAATATAATAAAATTGACAAACTCTTAGCCAAGCTAACCAAGAGAAAGAGGGGGAAATATAAGGTTACTAAAATATGTGCTGAGAAAGTAAATTTCACCACAAACTAAATTGAAATACAGAGGATAATCTGAAACTATTTTGAAATTTTTATTCTCTAACAAATAGAAAAGTTTGAAGACACCAACAAATTTCTAGAGACATTTGTCCTACTCAAATTGAACCAGGAGGACATAGAAAATTTAAACAGATTAATTTCAAGCAATGAAATTAAAGAAACCATCAAAAGCTTACCAAGAAAGCACAGCCCTTAGACAAGACAGATTCTCAGCTGATTTCTACCAGACCCTCAAAGAAGAACTGACACCAATCCTGCTCCAATTATTACTCAAAATAGAAAAGTAGGGAACACTTCCAAACTCATTCTATGAAGGTAGTATCACCCAGATAACAATATCAGACAAAGACACATCGAAGAAAAAAAAACTTCAGACTGACATTCCTGATGAATTTAAATGCAGAATTTTTAATGAAATGGTGGCAAATTGCATACAAGAACATATTAAAAAGATAGTGCACCATGATCAAGTGGTTTTCACCCCACGGATGAAAGGATGTCTCAACGTAAGAAAATCAATAAATGTGATTTACCACATCATCAGTAGACTTAAAGAAAAGAGTCACATAATTATCTCAATAAATTGAGAAAAATCATTAGACAAAATACAGCATAAATTCATGTTCAATACACTGGAAAAACAAAAACTAGGGTTAGTAGGAACATACCTTTACATTTTCAAAGCTAAATATGCTAAACTCAAATCAAAATCATTCTATGTGGAGAAAATGAGAACATTTCCTCTAAAAACTGAAACAAGGATGCCCTCTTTCACCACTTCTGTTCAAAATAGTTCTGGAAACTCTTGACAGAGCAATTAGACAGAATAAAGACATTAAAAAGAATACAAATAGGAAAAGAAGAGCACAAAATATGCTGATTTGCTGATGACATAGCCCTATATTTAAAAGATCTAAAAACCTCCACTAGAAAATTCTTGTACTCATAATTGAATTTAGCAAGTAGCAGGATATAAAATTATAACACCCACAAATAAATTCAGTTCCTATACACCAATGCTGAATAAGCTGAAAGAGAGTTTAGGAAAATTTACAATATGTTAAAAAAAAACAACCTTGGGAATCAATCTATGAAAAGAGGACAAAGACCTCCACAATGAGCACTACAGGACACTAAAGAAAGAAATTGAAGAAGATCTTAGAAGATAGAAAGATCTCCCATGTTCTTGAATTGACAGAATTAATATTGTCAAAATGGCCATAATGCCAAAATGCTGTATAGACTTAATGAAATTCCTATGAAAACACTAATGACATTCTTCATAGAAATAGAAAAAGCAGTCATAAAATTTATTTGCAAAAATTTATTTGCAGAATAGACAAAGAAATAATTAGTGAGTAAAATAAAGCAGGAGGCATCACATTACCAGGCATTAAATCATGCTAAAGAGTTATAATAATTAAAACAGCATGGTGTTGACACCAAAAGAGATGAAGACCAGTGATACAGAATAGAAGACATAGAGACAAACCCATGTTAATACAGTTATATCATACTAGACAAAAACACCATAAACATACATTGAAGAAAAGAGCCTCTTGAGCAAATGATGCCTGGAAAACTGGAAATCTATATATAGCACAATGAAATTTAACTTCTCTCTCTCATCCTATACAAAACTCTACTCAAAGTTGATCAAATACCTCGATATTAGGCCAGAAACCTGCATCTCATAGAAGAAAATTCAGGTCCAACTCTATATCATGTTGCCTTAGGAACTGCTTCCTCAACAAGACTCCTGAAACACAAAATGTAAAATCAGGAATCAATAAACTGGATGGTATCAAACTAAAAAGCTTTTTCACAGCAAAGGAAACAATTAAGGATGTGAAGACAGAGCCTAAAGAATGAGAGAAAATCTTTGCCACATACACCTCAGATAAAGCATTAACCTCCAGGATAAAAAAAAAGAATTCAAATAACTTAACAACAACAACAAAAACCCAAATAACTCAATGAATAATTGGGCAAAAAAAAAACTAAACAGAAACTTCACAGAAGTAACTAAAAGACAAGTAGATATATAAAAAATGCTCAACATCTTTAGAAATTGAACAAATGCAAATTAAAACTACACTTAAATTTCATCTCATTCCAGTCAAAATGGAAACAATAAAGAATACTAGTACCAGTCCATGTTGGCAAGAATGTGGGGAAAAGTGTACACTCATATTTTTCAGGTGGGCCTGAAAATTGGTCCAACTACTATGGAAATCATAATAGAGATTCTTCAAAAAATTAGGAATGGAACCACATTTTAGCCAGTTATACTCACCGTATATATCCAATGTAGTTAAAGTCAGCATACTACAGTGAAGCAGCCACATTAAGATATATAGTAGCACAATTCACAATAGCTAAGCTATGTAACCAATGTAGGTATCCTTCAATGGATACATAAAAAGTGGTATATAGACACAATGGGGTATTACTTGAACATAAATAAGAATGTCTTTATGATATTTACCAACAAAGGAGTGGATCTAAAGACTATCATGCTAAGTGAAATAAGCCAATCACCCCTCACCCCTCACACACACACACAAAAAAAAAAAAACCCACAGGTAAAATTTCTCTCTGATATCTGGATGCTAACATACAACAAAGTGGTGAGTGATGGGGAGAGTAGAAGTACATAGAATTAGATAAGGGGAAATGCAGGGAAGGGCTAGGTGTATAGGAAAGGGAAAGATAGTGGAATGAACCGGACATAATTTTCCTGTGTCCATTTATGTGGAAAGCAATGATTTGAATCATGGTCTTTCAGACTCTCTTATTGCTATGTTACACTGAGAACTGCCTGTACAAGTAAGATAGCTCAGTTGCTATGGGGACACCAGCCCAGCACAAAGGCTCAGAATTATAAGTTGGGAATCTTGAGTTCAGGCACCAAATCCCAGGGATAGAAAATTCTGAGAATGACAAGATGACCCTGATGTCTCACCAGTCCTGCAACCTTCATGTTCTCTGCTTTACTAAACATTTCCACAAATAACCTTTTGCTGATGAAACCTATATAATAAATGTGCTGAGTTAGCTTTAGGTCACTGCTTCTGCATCAGAGGACAGTATTCCACCTGTCCCCACCTTTTTCTCCCTAGGTATGTCTGTTGACTTTTCTTCATTCCCCATCATCCTTCGTCCTGCATCTCCTTAATTAATGGCAGTGGCTGAGAAAGATGGGAGGGACATGACACAGATATGTGTACACCACAGTGAATCCCTACATCATGTACAACCACAATAATGGGGTCATAATTAGAATAAGATATGCTCCATGTATGTATTATATGCCAAAAGATATTTCACTGTCATGTTTATCTATAAAGGAAAAAATAAAAGAACCCAAGTCTTGGAAGATCTACAACTAGTGAATAGTTAAAATATAATAGTGAATGGAAAACAATAAAATACTAAGAATATGTGCAATAACATGAATCAATATCAATAGCATCTTTCAAATTGTGGAACCTAAACAAAAAAAAAATAACATACCCTTGATGATTTCATTTCTTCATTTTCATGTAACTTTGAAGCAAAATGATAGTTACAGAAAAAAAGAGAGTACAGAAAAAAAGAGAGTTCCAGAAAGCAGACTGTTGTTATTATTTGATGCTAGAGAGGACACAGTAAGGAATGACAAAAATATATTAAAATGGTGAAAATATATTACTTAGTGGTAGTTAAACAAATAAAGTTGTTTGTGGAAACATTAAAATCTGCACTCAAAGAAATGAATTTTATTTTATGTAAATTAAACTTAATTAAAATTTTAAATTGTATTACATTTCTCCTCTTTATCTTCCCTCTTTCTTTCCCTTTCTGAATAAATCAGTTCAAACTCATTAGGTAGGGATGAATAAGGTAGACATTTAAGGATGAATTGTGGTAAAACTGGATCCACATAAGATCAAAAGAAGGTAGTGAGCGTTTCCATGACCGAGAGTGATGGCCTGGTATAACTGGAACAAGGGATTACAATCTAAGTGGAGAGAAGAAGTTCTCCTCTGGAGGTGGGGCATGTTGAATGCATACCAGTTTTGATAGATAGATAGATAAATAGATAGATAGATAGATAGATAGATAGATAGATAGATAGATAGATAGATTGATAGATAGATAGATAGATATAGCTATACATATATGGTGTTCCCATAGCAACTGGGCTATCTTGATCTGCACAGACAGTTCTCAGTGCAACATAACAACAAGAGAGTCTGAAAGACCATGATTCAAATCATTGCTTTCCACATAAATGGACACAGGAAAATTATGTCCGATTCATTCCACTATCTTTCCCTTTCCTATACACCTAGCCCTTCCCTGCATTTTCCCTTATCTAATCCTATGTACTTCTACTCTCCCCACCACTCACCACTTTGTTGTGTGTTAGCATCCAGATATCAGAGAGAAATTTTACCTGTGTTTTTTTTTGGGGGGGAGGGTGGGGGTGGTAGATTGATATATATATATATTTATTCTACTCAATTTACCTGGTATACCATATATATTATTTGGTATACCAGGCAAGTTGAGTAGAATAAACATGGGGAGACCACCTGATAGAGAACACAGAATGAATTCTCTGATATGCTTGCCAAAGATAGATGTAAATAATCTCAACAAGAAATATCAAAGAAACATAGTTTAGAAATGTCATTCAAAATACTTGGTCAAGTGTCAAGATCTTTACTATAAAGAAATGATGTAAAATCAAAATCATAGAATCTAATGGATCATAACAATGAATTCAGTGAGGAATGCTAGAATAGTTCATCTAGGTATGAATTTTTTTTTTTTTTTTTTTAGAAAATTGGTGAAAGTTGAATTACACAGAATATATCCAAGTCTAAAATTTGATATTTCTATTAGGGTATATAAAATAATATTCTCAGATGTGGAAAATTATAAAAAAAAATACTGAAATATCATTTGGATAATTTCCTCTCAAATTGTTCAGAATTTTAAAAAATTCTCTGTACTTCATTTATCTGTTAAGTTTGTGATCTTTTCTAAATAAAACTTAACCATGTATTACCTAATTCTAATATTTAACTTTAATAATTGACAGTACTCTCAGATATCTTATTTAAATATTATTTATAGCTTAGAAAGAGTCCTGGATATTTAAAATTTTAGTGTACTGAAAATAACTAGATATTGATATTCAAATAAAGATATTCAAGTGTGCTTACAATATGGATATGTAAAATAATGATAATTCATTTTTTTTTCTTTCTTGGTACTATGGATTGAATTTAGGGCCACTATCCACTTCAGCTACATCCCCATTCCTTACAAGTGTTTTTTTTTTTGTTTGTTTGTTTGTTTGTGATAAAGTCACTAAATTTCTTGGGCTGGCTGTGAACTTGTGAATCTCCTATCTCAACCTTCTGAGAGACTGGGATTACAGTCACATGTTGTCATGCTCATTTTTTATTTTTTTAACTTCTAGTGCTTGGGCTGACCTAATGCAAGCACTCTACATTGACTTATACCCCCAACCCGAGAACTATTTAAAATCATCACGTAACATACAAGTTTGAGTTTTATAATAATTTAATGATCAAAGATTAAACTTTTAAATTATTCCACCATAATTAAAATTTATTTATAACCATTATTTAAAAGTCAATTACTTCATGCATATTTGATATTTTTTTCCTGTTGTATATGTTGTCTTGACTTTTGAGAAAAATGTTAAAAGTAATATATAATTTACAATTTTTTTGTGAAGACGTTCACATATATACAGAGTAAAATTTACTCTCTTAAGGGTACAATTTTTTAATGTAGAAAACATATGTATTTATTTATCCACTACACCCCCACAAAAAAATAGAATAGTCCCATCACAACACCAAAATTAATGTATTTTCTCACTAGTAAGTTCCAGAATTTTGAATATTAAAATACAAATATTTATGAATGTGGGGCTGGGATTGTGGCTCCATGGTAGAGCCCTGGCCTAGAACATGTGAGGCCCTGGGTTAGATCCTCAGCACACATAAAAATAAATAAATAAAATAAAGATATAAAAAAACCACAAATATTCATGAATGTAGATGTTTGATTTTCATGCAGACATTCAATATATCCTTAATAAATAATAGACTTTCATCCCAAGTTTTAATGTCCTTCCTGTCCATTTCTTTTTTGCTCAGTGATCTATGAGAATTCACACGTAGGTAAAAGGGCACTAGGAGCACTGAGCACAATCAAGATAACTCGTTCAAGACTCCTTAAATAATGTACATGATTAAATGAACATTTAATAAACTTGTTAGTAACAAATTTCTCACTGCTCCTTTTGTGTTTTATTATTTTTTGATATAAATTTTCAGTAAATCATGAAAATTCTTTTGCTATTTTTGTAACTCCTGGTCTTCCTAGGAATATTCATCTTTATTCATGGTCCAATAAGACATTTGTAAAAAAGTGGCATATAGTTTTAGTGGAATGTCTCATATATCTCTTCTTCATCCCTCAAAAATAAAAAGGAGGGCTGGGGTTGTAGCTCAGTGGTAGAACCCTTTCCTGGCTCCTGTGAGGCCCTGGGTTCCATCCTCAGCACCTCATAAAAATAAAAACAAAAATATATTATAAAAAAATTGTGCATTTATAATTAAAATTTTTACCTCCTAGTTCAAGGAAATATACAGTTCTAGAATAATTATTTTGTCATCTTCTGGTGATTTTTGAACACTTGCTGTTGTTTTTCTACTGTGTGATAGAAGTAAAGGGCAGTGCACACACATGAAACTCTGTACCTCTTTGTTTTAACACAACAATCAAATGAGAAAAGAACCTCAGAACAATCAGCCCCCAAACAACCAATTTCAGAACCTTAGAAAAAGAAAAACATATACTAGTTCAATAAAATCTCATCTAGCAATAAACATATCAAAGTTCAACAGATTTTATTTTTCTGAATTGGTACTCTTTAATTATCCAGAAGCATTAACAGTGTTAGAATATTGTATGCAGCCAAGGGATTGCAATTAAATTGTCCTTTCTTTCTATTGCCCTTTATTTGCTCTTTATGCCCCTCTACTGTTCTTCAGAAGTACATTGAGTATTTAATCAGGAGCCAGTAGAGATTTAAAGTTCTGTTAATATTTCCTAGTGAAGATTAATGTATCTTTAAAACAGATAACTAAATTATTTGCAAAATATGCCCCAAATCTCAAATTTTATACCATTACCTTAAAAAACACACTAGTGTCCGATGTCAAAAAATATGTATTCTCTTTCTGTTTTTCTGTCTCTCTCTGTCTCTCTGTATCACTGTCTCTCCTCTCTCTTGACCTTAATCAGTTGGGTGTATGTCATTTATTAAGTATTTATTCACCAATACTATAATTTATGTCTTTTATCCCCTTTAGAAAATTCCATAGGTTACAGAAACAAACATAAAACACACTTCTTTTGCCTTGACATTTATGGAGTACTTTCTGGAAGCTTTTGTACAGAGATGTCTGCCTATTGATTGATTGTTAAGTTTATATGTACTAAATGTAAAAGGTGGTATGGAATTCGTTTTTCTCATGAAAAATAACCACAGAATTTTGTGGAATTCTTAGAAGCTAAATTTTCCTGGAAAAAAACAAACATTTTTAAGAATACTAAAAATATGTATGATCATGATGGAGGTGATATGCTTTAAAACACATCATAAATATGCAATATTGTACTTTTTTTGCAAATATTTTCTCTTGGTTTTCAGTAAGAATATAAGATCCACTGATTAGACAATAGATTGTTAATTTGATATTCAAGAGCTCAATCATTTTACACATATTAATCTCATTTTAATTTAAATTCCAAACCTCTACTTTGTATATTTAATTGTACATTTAAAGATGCAGAAGTTATCTGAAGATAGTTTATATTCATTTTCATTGCAAGCATTTGCATATTTAAAAATAATGCTGTTTAAATATTCATAGAACACATATATTAGTACAAATAAAATGTGGGTCTGCCACATTTGATTGATGCCCACTATGTAGGAGTTATTTACTGCTCAAACTCAATTAGCATTGCCAGATGATATTGCTATTTCACAGAAGAAAAGTATAAATCTATGCACTAGTATTTACTCTGGAATCATTAGATTTGTTAGGGATAAACATTAGATATTTTAGGATGAATAAATTATATTTACCTTCCCATATCTACAGCATAACTGAAAAAGAGTTTTTCTTTTTTTTTTAAGATTTGACATGTTATTCCTTACTAAGAATGACATAAATTGATTCAAAATCCCCCAGCATTTCTATTTTGTCCACAAAATAGTACATAACTATTCAGAGAGCATGGTGGCATCTGTTGTACAGCTGACCCAGCAATTTGACAATCACTTTGTATTTGCATTTATTATAAGAGAAATGATTCTTCAAATGAAAACACTTTTTTTAAAAAAAAAAACAGCAGTTATTTGCTCATCAATTTAGGTGTCACCTTTTCTAGGAAGATTTTATTATCTGTCCATACTATGTTAGGCTTGTATCCATTAGAATATTCTTAGGTTTTAGATCACACAATATGACCAACTAAAATGGTATTTACCTAGAAGAAAAAGAAATGGAATTGTGCAGAAGACTGCATAATTAGAGTTAAAGCTAAACCTAGAGAAATATTAGTTCACAATTTGGGAAAAACAGAGAGAAAAGGATATTTCTGCTTCAAGAAAGCTTATCAGTGTATATGTATGTATATATACATATACATGTACACCCACATTACTGGTTCTAAGAGATCTCCTGATGTCAAGTAGGAAGCAAGAATAAGAATAAAACCCTGTCATGTGGAATTGAATATTAAAGTACACACATCTAGAGAAGGGGGAAGGAATAAGTAGGGGAGACGCTGTTAAAACATAGTCAGTTTTTCCAGTAGCTCTTTACATGATATAAATATATGTGTGCCTCTTTTTGCTGCTAGTGAAAATTGTAAATAAAATAATAAAATAAATATTAAGAATTTTGTATGCATACTACTTTTATGTGTGGCCACACAAGTGTGTGTAAGAATATTTGGAAGAGCAATAAGCCTTAAAAATTATAAGTTTGACATGTGGTTTGGTAAAGTACTGTCACCCTACTTTGAAATTATTTTCACTTATTCAGTTTCTACCTAATAATGTTCACTACTACATTATCTAATATTTGAGTGCTCACAAGCTACAATTTTTCTAAGTAATTCATCAGAAGAAATACAAAGTTTTATTATTGAAGAAACACTTCAACATAAATTGAGAAACTAAAATTTTAATTAGCAAAGGTAATACCAATCTTAACACCAAAATATTCATCAATAAATAAATGCAAGGAACTTATATGAAACAACATTTACCCTAACAACAGCTTGAATGTGTTTTTTACTATACCCTTCACCATTCCTCCAAAGTTATGTATATCTGCTTTCTCATGGAGCCAAATGAAGACTCTAAGGACAATAAACACCTTACATGTTATAAACATTTTTTTAGCTATCTGTAAATTTTAGGAACTAGATGTTTGCAATTTTTTAAAATTCTTTTAACTTTTTAAAATACTATCATTTGGGTATTTATCATTACTGTTTCTGTCTGTAATGTTTTTTTTTATTTAAAGCTTAAATGAAATAGGGATAAATTTTACATATTATTTAATTACATAATCACCTTATCTTTTTCATAATAAGCCAAAAATTTCTTGTATGTAATACATATGTATGTATAGTATTGACATATATAATGCTTAAGTTACATATGAATCATATAAGTGATTAAAATTTGAATATAGCATACATAATGTAAATTTAAAATATACATGTATATATTTAGAGAGAATCTCAAACTTTCAGTATCTCTATATATTATAAAACGTGACTATTATCATGGTTATTTTTTATCAAGGACATGTAATAAATTGCTGTAAAACATAAAAAATACTTTTTAATTTATCCATGGTCAATTTCCTATTTTTAAATCCTAAAAATAAATATCTTCCAGGTATTTAGATATGCAGCACATACCTTAGTCGTCCCTCACAAAATATTGAGTCTTTATGATACATTTATTTGTAACTTCAATTATTTTTAACTTCATATTACGTGCCTCAAATTTTTATAAATCAATTTTAATATGCTTAGATTTTATGCCTCTCTTTCCTAGTAAACAGTAATTTCTCTGAGGGCAGAGACACACCTTTTTTTCCTCTTTTTACATTACCATCATGGCCTAGAATATAACTTGAAATAGAATAATAATTCAATAGATATTAGATAGATGAATCCATAAAAAGATTCAGAAGTATGAGGTTCTTTTCATCTAGTTGCCTGCCCACTCTGTGATTTTATGGTGATTGCATTCCTAAAGCTGAATATATATTTTATTAAATTAATATTTATTTTATAAATATATAACTAGTGGCATAGAGAAATGTGGAGTTATGGAGGAGAAATTGAATTGTCTAGTAAGAATTCACCATTCAGCATTCATTTCAAAACAATAATACGTCACATTTATTAGACTTACCATAGTCAGGTATTCTGGTGCATGTTTTGTGCTCCTTATGTCATGAAACACAAGTTTACAGATTAGAAAAAAAGATAAGAGATTCTTACTTAGGTCATAGATTATAAATGGATTAGGATTTTAATTCATGCTCATTTCTATCTGAAGGTGTTTTTCTGTTGTACCTCACCAAAAGTTTATAAATGGTGGAAAAAACATGTTTTAGGGAATTATTTTGAAAAATGTATATTCTTTGTTTTCATATGCTTTAAAACTATGTAATGTACAGTTTTAAGGGTTATGTTTTTCTTAATAAAGAATGAGAAGTAGACTTATCTGACATCATTATATGTAGTGCTTCCATGCTAACTATTAAAACAAATCTTACCTATAATATAAAAGTTTTTTTTTTTAATTTTGTCTAATTTACCAAATCTTGTAGCAGCGTCCCTAACAATTTCTAAAAAAAAAATAACTTGTGTTACTTTTTTAATTTATTTTTTATTCTAAATTTTTATATATGACAGGATGCAGTACAATTCATATTACACATATAGAGCACAATTTTTCATATCTCTGGTTTTATATAAAGTATATTCACAATATTTGTGTCTTCATACATGTATGAAGGGTAATGCTATCCTTCTCATTCCACCATCTTTTTTACCCCATGTCCCTCCCCTCCCGTCCAACCTCTTTTCCTATATAAGTTTCTCTAATCCTCCCATGCTCCTGCTCCCAACCCCATTATGAATCATCTTTCTTATGTCAGAGAAAACATTCAGCATTTTTTTAAGATTGGCTAACTTCACTCAGCATTATATTCTCTAACTCCATCCATTTACAGGCAAATGCCATGATTTTATTCTTTTTTATTGCTAAGTAATATTCCATTGTGTATGTATACCAAATTTTCTTTATCCATTCATCTACTGAAGGGCATCTAGGTTGGTTCCACAGTTTAGCTATTGTGAATTGTGCTGCTGCTATAAACATTGATGTGGCTGTGTCCCTGTAGTTTATTCTTTTGAAGTCCTTTGCATATAGACCGAAG
Source organism: Callospermophilus lateralis (assembly GCF_048772815.1). Classification (NCBI taxonomy): domain Eukaryota; kingdom Metazoa; phylum Chordata; class Mammalia; order Rodentia; family Sciuridae; genus Callospermophilus; species Callospermophilus lateralis. The sequence goes on from NW_027512953.1 coordinate 206,044, forward strand.
AGATGGATAGCTGGATCAAATGGTGGTTCCATTCCCAGCTTTGCAAGGAATCTCCATACTGCTTTCCATATTGGATGCACCAATTTGCAGTCCTACCAGCAATGTCTGAGTGTGCTTCCCCCTCACATCTTCACCAATATTTATTGTTTTTTTTTGTGTTCTTAATAGCTGCCATTATGAAAGGAGTGAGATAAAATCTTAGAGTAGTATTGATTTTCATTTCTGTAATTGCTAGAGACATTAAACATTTTTTTATATATTAGTTGATTTATTGTATATCATCTTCTGAGAGGGTCAGTGTTGCTCCCTGCAACAAGAGTACATGGGAGACCGGCAGGACCAGCCTGTCATCTCCGAGGGGCTGAGTGAGAGGGTAAGGGTAGAGGCCCAGTCCTCACCCCAAATTTGGGAAGAAACCACACTGAGCTGGGAGCTGTGTCAGCTGTAAAGGTGCATCAGATCTCAACTTTATTGTGTCAGGCACAAGGTTATATAGTGATAGAAAGAGGGGGTAAGAAGAGACAGTAGCGAGAACCAATAGGGGGCAGGTAGTCACAATCACTAAGGGCCTACGCTGATTTCAGGTTAAACCATTAGGCAAGGCTAAGGTCTAAAGCTCATGCCCTCCAATCCAGCCAGGTCACCTATACGGAAATGCTCTGGAAGAACCCATGAGGCCCTCAGCCAACACCCAATAATGGCCGCAGTCCCAAAGGAGGTAAAAGGTTCCAACAGGTCAGTTCAGTTCCTTTGCCCTTTTATTGATTGGGTTATTTGTTTTTTTGTTTTTTTTTTTTTTTTGGTTTTTGTTTGTTTTTATCTTTTTGAGTTCTTTATATACCCTAGAGACTAGTGCTGTATCTGATGTGGGAGTGGTAAAAATTTGCTCCCAAGATATAGGCTCTCGATTCACCTCAGTGATTTTTTTCTTTTGCTGAGAAGCAGATTTTTTTTGTTGAATCCATCCCATTTATTGACTCTTTATTTTAATCATTGTGCCATAGGATTCTTTTTAAGAAATCCGGGCGCTAATCAGACATGATGGAGATTTGGGCCTACTTTTTCTTTTATTCGATGCAGTGTTTAATTCTTAGGTCCTTGATCTATGTTGAGTTGAGTTTTGTGCATGGTGAGAGATAGGGGTTTAATTTCATTTTGTTGCATATGGATTTCCAGTTTTTCTAGTACCATTTGTTGAAGAGGCTATCTTTTCTCCAGTGCATGGTTTCAGCACTTTGTCTAATTTGAGATAAATATAATTATGTGGGTTAGTCTCTGTGTCCTCTATTCTGTACCATTGGTCAACCAGTCTGTTTTGATGCCAATACCATGCTGTTTTTGTTACTATTGCTCCATAGTATAGTTTAAGTTCTGGTATAGTGATGCCATCGGCTTCACTTTTCTTGCTAAGGATCACTTTGGCTATTTGGGATCTCTTATTTGTCCAGATGCATTTCATGACTGCTTTGTCTATTTCTATGAGTAATGCCATTGGAATTTTTATTAGAATTGTGTTAAATCTGTATAGTGCTTTTGGTAGTATGGTCATTTTGACAATATTAATTCTGCCTATCCAAGAACAAAGGGGATCTTTCCATCTTCTAAGGTATTCTTTTTTTTCTTTCTTTTGTGTTCTGTGTTTTTTGTTGTAGCAGTCTTTCACATCTTTCATTAGGATAATTTCCAAGTATGTTTTTATTTTGAGGCTATTGTAAATGGGATAGTTTTCCTCATTTCCCTTTTAGAGAATTTGATGCCTTTGATTTATGGGTGCTGATTTTGTATCCTGCTACATTGCTGAATTGATTTACAAGTTCTAGAAGTTTTCTGGTAGAATTTTTGGGGTCTTCTATGTATAGAATCATATTGTTGACAAACAGTGATAATTTGAGTTCTTCTTTTCTTATGTGTATCCCCTTAATTTCCTTTGTCTAATTGTTCTGGCAATAGTTTGGCATAGTTTCAAGAAATATGGTGAAATCGGGTATCCCTGTCTTGTTCCAGTTTTTAGAGGGATTGCTTTCAATATTTCTTCATTTAGAATGATGTTGGCCTGGGCCTTAGCATAGAAATCTTTTATGGTGTTGAGTTATGTTGCTGTTATCCCTAGTTTTTCTAGTGTTTTGAACATGTATGTGTGTTGTATTTTGTTGAATACTTTTTCTGCATCTATTGAGATGATCATATGATTCTTTTCTTTACGTCTATTGATGTGATGAATTACATTTATTGATTTCTATATGTTGAACCAACCTGGCATCCCTGAGATGAAACTCATTTACAAATAGAAAATCGAATTGGTGCAATATCTTTTCGATATGTTTTTGTATTTGATTTGCCAAATTTCATTGAAAATTTTTGCATCTATATTCATTAGAGATATTGGTCTGAAGTTTTTTTTTTTTTTTTTCTTTGATGTGTCTTTGCCTGGTTTTGGAATCAGAGTGATATTGGCCTTATAGAATGAGTTTGGAAGTGCTCCCTCTTTTTCTCTTTCCTGAAATAAATTGGAGAGTTTTGATATTAGTTCTTCTTTGAAGGTCTTGTAGAACTTGGCTGTGTATCCATCTGGTCCTGGGCTTTTCTTGGTTGGTAGACTTTTGATGACATCTATTTCATGTCTTGAAATTGATCTGGTTAAATTGTGTATATCATCTTGCTTCAATTTTGACAAATCATATGACTCTACAAATTTTTTGATGCCTTTGATATTTTCTATTTCATTGGAGTACAAGTTTTCAAAATAATTTCTAATTATCTTCTGTATTTCTGTAATATCTGTTATATTTCCTTTTTCATCATGTGTGTTAGTAATTTGAGTTTTCTCTCTCTTTCTCTTCCTTTGCATGCCTAATGGTTTGTCAATTTTATTTATTTTTTAAAAGAACCAACTTTTTGTTTTGTCAATTTTTTCAATTTTATTGATTTCAGCTCCGATTGTAAGTATTTTCTGTCTTCTACTGTTTTTGGTGTAGATTATTTTTTTTTATTCTAGGGCTTTGAGATTTAATGTAAGGTCATTTATTTGTTGACTTTTTCTTCTTTTAAGGAATCAACTCTATGCAATGAACTTTCCTCTTAGTACTGCCTTCATAGTATCCCAGAGATTTTGGTATGCTGTGTCAATGTTCTTATTTGCCGCTAATAATTTTTTAATCTCCTCTTTGATGGCTTTTGTTACTCATTGATCATTCAGTAGCATGTTATTTAGTTTCCAGATGTTCTAGTAGATTTTATTTTTTATTTTATCATTGATTTCTAACTTCATTCTATTATAATCTTATGGAATGCAGGGTAGTATTCTACTTTTTTAATTGCTAAGAGTTGCTTTGTGGAATATTATATGGTCTATTTTATAGAAGGATCCATGTGCTGCTGAGAATAAAGTGTATTCACTCATTGAAGGATAAAATATTCTATATGGTGAAGTCTATGTTATTGATTGTATTATTGAGTGTTATAGTTTCCTTGTTCAGCTTTTGTTTGGAAGAACTATCTGTGTTAAAATTATCCAGAATTGTTATGTTGTTGTCATTTTGACTTTGAACTTAAAAAGACTTTTTTTGATGAATATAGATGCTCCATGTTTGGAGCATATACATTATATTTGTTACATCTTGTTGGTGTATGTTTTCATTGAACAGTATGAAATGTCCTTCTTTTTCCCTTTTAATTAACTTTAGCTTGAATTCTACTTTATTTGATAGGAGTATGGAAACCCCTGCTTGCTTCCACAGTACATGTGAGTGGTATGATTTTTCTCAACCTTTCACCTTCAGTCGGTGGGTGTCTTTTCCTATGAGACAAGTCTCTTGGAGGCAGGATATTGTTGGGTCTTTTTTTTTTTAATCAAATCTGCTAGTCCATGTATTTTGATTAGTGAGATTAGGCCATTAACATTCAGTGTTATTATTGAGACATAATATATATTCCCAGCCATTTTTTGTTCATGTTTGGTATTTAAATTGACTTGGTTTCTCCTCTGGTTATTTTTTTTTCTTTAGTGTAATACCTTCCTCTGCTGATTTTCATCATTGTTTTTCATTTCCTCTTTATAGAATATTTTGCTGAGGATGTTGGTTAGTGTAGACTTTTTAGTTGTAAATTCTTTTAACTTTTGTTTATCACGGAGGGTTTTTATTTCATCATCAAATCTGAAGCTTGATTTTTCTGGATATAGAATTCTTGGTTGGCATCCATTTTCTTTCAGAGCCTGAAATATGTTATTCCAGGATCTTCTAGCTGTCAGGGCCTAGGTTGAAAAATCTGCACATAACCTAATTGTTTCCCACTTATATGTAATCTGATTCCTTTATCTGGTGGCTTTTAATATTCTCTGCTTACACTGTATGTTAGGCGTTTTCATTATAATGTGCCTTGCTGTAGATCTATTGTAATTTTGGCACCCTGTAAGCCTCTTGTATTTGGTTTTCCTACTCATTCATAATATTTGGAAATTTTTCTGATATTATTTTATTGAATAGAAGGTTCATTTCTTTGGTTTGGAACTCTATGCTTTCCTCTATCCCAATAACTCTTAAATTTGGTCTTTTTATGCTATCTCATATTTCTTGAATGTTCTGCTCATGGTTTCTTACCATCTTCACTGTGTCATCTACATTGTTTTCAAGGTTATATATTTTTTCTTCATTGTCTGATATTCTGTCTTCCAAGTGGTCTACTCTGTTGGTGATGCTTTCAATTGAACTTTTAATTTTGTTATCGTTTCTTTCATTTCAAGGATTTCTGTTTGGTTTTTCTTTAGAATCCCTATCTCCCAATTGAAGTAATCCTTAGCTACCTGTATTTGTGTATGTAGCTCCTTGTCAAAATGATCTTTTGCTCCCTCATATCATCCTTTAATTCACAGAATATTTTAATTATGTACATTCTGAACTCCTTCTCAGTCATTTCTTCTTCTTCATTGATGGCCATGGATTCTGATAATGCAGTATCTCGATTTGTTTGGGGCACTTTCTTTCCTTGTCTTTTCTTATTGCTTGTGTGTCTTCTCTTCAAGCGCTGTGGATCCCAAGGCATTACCGTTATTTACCCTATAGGCTTACAGTGCCCACATAGGGTTCCAATACCTCTCTTTTGAAGTGAAGGACAATGTTAACAGATCCAAATACAACCAAATACATCCTTAATCCAAATACCTGCTATTAAGATGTTTACAGTAGGTCACAAAATACAGAAATGGTGAATTCAAAAATTATCTACAATATAATCAGTAGGTTTGTAAAAGGGTTTACAATTTCTGATGGTGGACAAAGAACCAGGGTTAAGGTATAGGAAGACTTGCTGAGGTAGTAGGAGGTGAGATTATAGAGTTATTTTATCTTAGGAAGTGTTAAAGAGAAATCTCACGTAGAAGGTTAGTAGCAGGAGAATAGTGGTAGTAATTTTGGGTAAACAAGTAAGTGGGAAGATAGTAGAGTACATAAAACAAACATACATATATATAAAGAAAAAAATTAAATATATTAAAATAGTAAAAATTGAAGAGAAAAAAGAAAAATAACAATATACAACACAACAGTAATATAGTATTCAGTTGTCTCGGTCCTCAATATGCTAATACTTGGTTTCATATATGTTTAGGTCAGCCTTCTTTGATTTATTCCTAAAAAAATAAATTCCAAATATTTTGATATTTCTTCAAGCTCTTTCATATGCTTTGAACACAATTTCAAATTACACAATACATATTAGATGACAAGTGAATACTTTTGAGTGCAGAGGTGTGTGGTTGCATATGTGAAGTATAATTCCCAATCTATGAAAGATTTATTCACTATGTTCAGCAAATATTGAGCATCTACCTTAGCCAGGTATATTTATAGACATTGAGAATGTAGCTATGATCAAAGAAGATATAAATCCAGCTCTCATCTTATTTACATAGAGAACACAGTATATGTGCAATAGATGGTAAACAAGATAAACTGATGAAAATATTTAAAGTAGAATATATTAGACAACAATTGACTAGCTAAGAATTATATAGTCGGCTTTGCAAAAAAAAGTGAGTTTAAAGCAAGAATCAATTATTAATTATTTTTTTTCTTCTTGCACACTTGGATATAAGCAACTGAGAGTATGATGCTTTAGAAATTGACACATTAGAAGGTGAAGATAGATAGAGTAATTGACAGTTATATTTCTGACTTCCTTCCAAATGGGAAATGTTATTTTAAAAAATCACAGTTATACCCAACTTTTTTTTTTTAATATGATACCTGAAGTGTGACAGTTTCTCATTTAATTTTCTCACAGTCTGAATAATACATAAAATTCAGTCAACAACAGCATGTTAAGGAGTATTTCTGCAGCTCTAATGCCCAATTCTTTGGAGTTTATTCAAAATATTTCATCTAACTGTGTTTTATCTGAAAGCCCTTGAAACCTCGGGGTAAAGACTGACACATATTTTTTTTTATTATTGATCTTCAATATTAACAATTTTTTCATTGCCATTTATAAGCAAATGTTTTGTTTAAAAGAATTTTAATGTGTACCTTGCTGAATTAGGTTTCCTCTTCCTCAACATTCTGATTTATAAAATATAGACCCTTTCATTGGAGTTATTTTTACTGTAATTATCAGTTTTTGATTCTCTGTGTATATTTTTAGTCATAGTTTCAAGGACAAAGGAACAAACTTGGGACATTATAACATTGTGTAAATCACAACAGAGAATTGAAATTAACTTGGAAATAATAAAAATGCTTTGATTCCAAAGGCTCTTAAAGGTTAGGTCAATCACCTATTTTAATTGCAGTTGAATCTCCATATAGTTAGTGCTCAGTAGACACACTATCTAAATTCCTTTCAAAGAATAGTTGTATAGAACTTTTAAAATGTGTAACCTTTACTTTGCTATTGTTTATTACTTCATAATAATCAAAACTCTTGGCAAATATGTATAAATTGCACAATTTGAAATTTAAAAAGATTTTTAAAAGTCTTCTGAAACCAAACTTATTCAGTCTCTCCTAGCTCCCTAAGCCCCTATGTTTTAATTAAAAAATTGGAAAGCCATTTTTAAGGCTGTAGAATTTTTAAACCCTTTTATACTAATATATTTGTCTTGGTGTTGAATTTTAGGAAATAGAGTCAAAGGAGCAAGAATTCACATTTTTATCTTGAGGCTCAAAGTGATTTTAGTTAATTATGGATCTACATGCTGACTTATAGAGGTTAAAGTTTCTAAAATTAAAAAAAAAAGAAAAAGAAATGAAACCCTACTTTCTATTTAAATTTTCAGGTTTAATTTGGAAGAAGTAATACTTTAATTTAATTTAATTTAATTTTTATTTATTTATTTTTTTAAGAATAAGCCAACCTAGGAATATTCTTTATTTTATTTTATTTTATTTTTTTCATTTTTCATACATTTGATTCAAGTGAGTTATGCACTTCCATTTTTACTCCAAATACAAATTGCAGAATCACATCAGTTACACATTCACAATATTTACATAATGCCATATTAGTGACTGTTGTATTCTGCTGCCTTTCCTATCCCCTACTATCCCCCCTCCCCTCCCCTCCCATCTTCTCTCTCTACCTCATCTGTTGTTGTTCAGTTCTCTCCCTTCCCCCCCCTTTCCCCTCACAACCTCATATATGTGATTTCGTATAATGATGAGGGTTTCCTTCCATTTCCATGCAATTTCCCTTCTCTCTTCCTTTCCCTCCCATCACTCATCTCATTTTAATGTTAATCTTTTCCTCATGCTCTTTCCCCCTGTTCAGTTCTTAGTTGCTCTCTTTAAATCAAAGAAGACATTTGGCATTTGTTTTTTAAGGATTGTCTAGCTTCACTTAGCATAATCTGCTCTAATGCCATCCATTTCCCTGCAAATTCCATGATTTTGTCATTTTTTAGTGCTGCATAATACTCCATTGTGTATAGATGCCACATTTTTTTTTATCCATTCATCTATTGAAGGGCATCTAGGTTGGTTCCACAGTCTAGCTATTGTGAATTGTGCTGCTATGATCATTGATGTGGCAGTAATCCTATAGTATGCTCTTTTAAGGTCCTCAGGGAATAGTCCGAGGAGGGCGATAGCTGGGTCAAATGGTGGTTCCATTCCCAGCTTTCCCAGGAATCTCCATACTGCTTTCCATATTGGCCGCACCAATTTGCAGTCCCACCAGCAATGTACAAGTGTACCTTTTTTCCCACATCCTCGCCAGCACTTATTGTTGTTTGACTTCCTAATGGCTGCCAATCTTACTGGAGTGAGATGGTATCTTAGGGTGGTTTTGATTTGCATTTCTCTGACTGCTAGAGATGGTGAGCATTTTTTCATGTACTTATTGATTGATTCAGGAAGACCTTTTATTTAATTTTAAATAAAGTTGTTTTTATTCACTGATACATTAAAGCAAAAATTGTACATATTTATGGGATTTGATTTGATGTTTCAATATGTGTATACCTTGTACTATGTTTAAATTAGGTTTAATAAATCTCTTTCTCCTCAAACTTGTATCATTTCTTAGTGGCAAAGCATTAAAAAATGTTATCTTTTAATTTTTTGTCTTTATATGTGCATAGTATCTTTAATATAATTGCTGATGTATTTGATTTATACCTATCACAGATATATTTGTTTATGCTTTCAGCCTATGTTCCTCTTTCCCTTTGCTAGTTAGTTTTTCCTGATTAATTCTTAATCATGATTTTAATATTTCCTGTTTGTTAGCATTTGTTTAAATGTTATCATGCCTTTAATGGTGTCTCTAGCAATTATAATTTTTGATAGGGATGATTATGGCATCGTGACTTACTATTATCTCAAGGTGCATCTTTCTCCTCACTCCTATGAATGTGAATTAAGCTCTGATAATTTATTGCTAGGTTAGCAATCATTTTTCAATCAATGATCAGTTTGAAGAACAAAGGGATGTTAAACAGGGCCTCACAAATTTTAATGCTTTTCATCCTTTCTTGTCTTTGGTGGTATTATTACCATGTATTTACACTCTCCAAGTATGTATGCTCAACACATGATTTTATTTTAAGCACTCAATATTTATATTTACCATACATATGCTTTCATGACCCCCTTGTCGTTATTCTTTCATGTTTCTTTGAGCTGTAATCAAAAATCATTTTTTTCTTGCCTGAGTAACATCTTTTATGTCAGTTCAGTGAAAAATTCTAATGTATGTCACTATCATGGAAGTATCCTACACATCTATTGGATCTGTAAGAACTACTCTTTGTTGCTAGGTTTTATCTACAGATGTCTGTGTGCTTGTGGCAGACAAGGATAAATGGGAGGACACAAGAGAAAGAAAAGAAAATGCAAGGTAAAATATAAAGAGAAAATTTTTGCAACTTAAAAAGTGACAAAGTGCATTTTTTAAAAACTGAAGAGTCTACTCCAGAAAACAAACTATCACTTAAGTTAAAAAAAATCAAAAAATTAAAAATTTAACAAAAAAATGTTTTAAAGTATAATCTCACAAGGGAAAAAGATCCTAGACTTTTGGTTAACTTCTTTTTACCATAGTTTGGTGCTTAATATCTGTCACTTTTTTTTCAAGCTTCACCCTTTCATTTATATATGCTGCAGTGTGTGCATGTTGTTATGGATTATATTTCAGTTTACTAATGTTCCTTCATACTTTCTCTAATTGCTTTTTAACTCATTCTGAATTTCAGTCCTGGCATTTTTCAATTCTTGTACATTTGTTTGCTTTATTTTTACAGTATCTGCTTCTCTGCCTAAATTCTCTATCATGTACATTTCATCTTCTGGAGAATGTTTTGCACAAGAATTTTTAAATTAACATTTGATGTTTTCATTTCTTTTATCTTCCTCTGCTTGTTTTTGCTGTTCAAACTACATTTTCACAATTTTTAGTAATGCCCTGTGATTTTACAGGCATGGTAGTGTATGTTGTGAGATAATAATATTGTCTATGAAAAAATCATATTGATACTTCAAATCTCTGACTTGTGGTTTAATTTTGTGTCAAGTTGTCAACCAAGCTAGAGGCTAAAGTCATCATAGATCAACTAGTTTAAATTCTAATCACCAGCTAGAAACTTTGGGAATTGTTTTCAGGTTCCCTGAGAAAACCAACGTCTGCTGATACTAAAGTCCTTTATAAAAAATTGTGTATTGTTTGCATGTGCCCTACACATTTTCTCAAGTGTAGTTTAAATAATCTCTAGATTGCTTATATTACATAATAAAATATAAGTGCTATGTAAAGACTTGTTTTATTGTATGGTTTAGAGAATAATGACAAAAAAATTTGTATGTGTTCATCTTAAATACAATTCTTTTTTCTAAATGTTTTTCATCTTTGTTTATTTGAAAAACGTGAAACTCATGGACACAAGGGTTGTCTGTATTTGTTATTTGTAACTGATGTTTGATTTTGTGATATATTTCTGATGTGTACTTGCTCATAGTGTTTTCTTATCATTGTTTCAGGTAAAAATTAGCAGTTTTACTGGCCTTTCCAATATCTATAATTACTACTTTCATTTCTCAATTTGCCAAGGTTCAAACATTTCTCATTTGTCAACCATATAGATTGGAAAAATGACACTGAAAGGGACTCACCATCTACTTTTCCCTACTTTTCACAGTCTTGTCCCTGTAGCAGTCGGATACTTTGAGCTTCCTGTAAATATTTGACTACATCAGTGACATCAGGAGTCATCTCAGAAATGCAGAGCTGAATGCATTTTACTCCCATGCTAACAACAAAAGAGACATTAGATAAATCCTACAGTCAGGACTTACTCTCATTGGAGAAACTGCATCAGAAAAAATTTTGGAAGAAGTCTAAGATTTGCTAACTTGTATCAGATGACATAAGCCATAAAGTTTAATATTCTTACAAGAAAAATTTAAAATTTCCTTAGGAAGGTGTCAGAGATGTCCAGTGCCTTCATTGTAGTGTTTGCATCATAAATATGAGCACATCTTTAAACTCATCAAATTATACAAAATAACTATGTATAATTTTTTAAAGATAAAACTGTTCAAGAAAAAAAATGAAAACTCTAAAGTTTAAGTGTAAGTTACAATGTGCTAGAGAAAATCCCGGTGGGCATTGTCCTAGGATACCACTTTCAGGCTTTTTTTATAAAGAACTCTATCTGGCTTCTCTAAAATGGATCAGTTGAGAATTCAGAGAAAGCCCAAAATCTTTATATGGCACTGAGTTGAAGAAAGGAAAAACAGCTACTGCTGACATCTATGCAGAACTATGTTCCCTACTTCACCTGTGGAATGAATGATTCATTTTAATGGGGGAAAAAGTTCACAGCAGCTGTTGAAAGACAAGAAAGGCCAAGAAAGACACTGCTTATGCCAGTTTTCTTGTCATCCTTAAGTAATGTGTGTTTTAAGCTGTAGAGGGAACAACTCTTCCATTGTAGCCTGAGGACACTGGTACATATCCGCTGCAGCTGTACAGAGGGAAAGGAGGGTGAATCCAACACAAAAGTGTTACATTCAGGAAGCAGGGTCAGGAAAACGGGTGAAGGCTAGTTCTCAGCTCTGATGCACAGGCCTAAGACAAAGACTCGAGGTTATCTGAGAACACTGGCACATCTCAAAAGCCCCCTGCATTGCCGTCCTTTTCACATCACTCTGGCAAGCCTCAAGACAAAATTAGTCTAGAAGAAAGTTCAGAGAACTTCAGGGCACACTTCTTAGGGAAGCAGCACAAAGGGGCAATAGGCAAAACAAAGTATTACGATGTAATTTGAAGTCTCTGATGACCATAGCAACGAAGGACTCTAACTATTATAACCATAGTAACAACAAACTGCACACTATTTAGCTCCCAAATAGATTAACACAAATCTTCACACTGAATTCTTAGGAGAAGAAATTGTGTGTTTTTCTAAACATTAAAGTAAACTTCTTTCAGTGACTACTGTTCTGTACAAAATGTCCACCTTTCCAAAAAAACAATTATAATGCATGCCAAAGTCAAGAAAAACACACCTGAACAGGCAACTCAATGATAAGAACTAGATATAAAGACGGCACAGATGGTCACTCCCAGACAGAGAATTTTAAATAACTATGATGGGTAAAATAGCCCTCTTCAGAGCTTATCACTACAATGTGCTCTAGGTTTGAGATTAGTTTTCCCTCAGTTTTTCTTATTTCATTGATATCTGCTCATGAATATTATAATTTATGAATGAGACTAAATATAGAGAAGCTGTTATCTTCAGTTTTAGCTCTGAGAGTAGTATTGTTATAGCCTGTAGTATAAAATAAATACACCTAAATACATACTCATATAAATAAATGATTAAATACATGAGGAAAGTCATAAATTTACTACAAAATTCCTGAATATATATGTAGCTACATTGCCCTCTCTGAGGTGTAACTTAACTCCCCTTTGCTTCAGAGTGGGCTGGATTATGACTCAATTACAAATAACAATTATGGAGGCTGAGGATTTAGCTCAGTGGCAGAATTCTTACCTAGCATATGCAAGGCCAAGGTTCAATTGACAGAAAAGGAAAGAAGGAGAGAAAAATAAATAAAGAAAAATAACAGCTTATGGTGTAAAAAATATTAACTGAAAACGAAGTTACCTAAAAATAATACTTTAACCCAATAATCAATATTATCACCAGTGATAAGTTTTGTGGGTATCATGTACCAATTTATGATTCAATGAGAAGAACACCTCACTTTTATAACATTTTTTTTCTCAATAATCTATAACATAGTTCAATCATTAGAAAAGTGTCAGACAAACAAACCTAACTTGAAGGTCATGCAACAAAATATGTGGCCAGGGATAGGGACATATCTCAGTGGTAGAGCACTTGTGTAGCATGTACAAGGCTCTGGTGCAATTCAACAAAAAACAAGAGAGAGAGAGAGAGAGAGAGAGAGAGAGAGAGAGAGAGAGAGAACAAGCAAACAAACATCATGGCCAGAACTCTTCAAGTTGGCCAAGTTCATGAGAAATAATAAAAGCAAAACTTTTACAGATCAGGGTAGAATAAGGAGATATGAAAAATAGATGGGTGTGATATCTAGAGTTGAATCCTGGGCCAGAAAAAGAACACCTTAGTGAAAAAGATGAGAAATCCAAATAAAGTTTGGAATTTAACTCAGTATTAAAAATAGTATCCGTTTCTTATTTTGTGGAAATATAAGAGGTTACAATAGGAGAAACTGTTTTAAGTCTCCCTGGGACCTATCCCATCTTTTAACCAGCTTAATGAATCTAAATTGTTTTTAAAAATAATTAAACATTGTCCAAATATCCTGATTGTTTTCATGTAATAATTGATCCAAAACAACCTGAATCTCCATTGCTTAATGCAAAACGATTTACAGAGGGCTTTTAATGCTGGCCTAAGGAGTTTGAATTTTATGTTTATCAATTCCACTGTAATTATACATGATCAAAGCAGTTTCTTTCTCTCTCTGTGTGTGTGTGTGTGTGTGTGTGTGTGTTATAGATATACTTTTATTGTTCAAAATAATCATGTATTCGCTTAACAAAGGCTGCTATGCTGACCATTATTATACTAAAAAATATTGGGTAAGAGATCACTCCTAGTAGAAAAAAAATGACAATGCAGTTTTTTGAGAATATTTTCATTAGAGTTTTGAATGAAAATTTTGGAAGCCCAATATTGAATTTTCAGGGGATCACCATCATTGTTATCTCTAAATATGAGTATTCATTAAGGGGCTAAAAAGTGGTAATGGTGTCAGAAATGGAAAATAATTAAATTATAGGACAAGAGGGGGGAGTACTACTAGGACTTTGTGACATATTATAATATTCTTCTTAAGAAGATTAATTTCACCTATTCTATCCCAAATGGAACAAAACAGAATCATTATATAATTTTGCCATAGTCTACATGATTTGCTTTCTATCTGAAGTAACTAGAACACTAATTAAAACATTAATCAAAACAAAACATTTAGCTATGATTAAAAAATAAAAGTGTTCCTAGTACCAGAAAAAAAGTATCATTATGTCTCAAACAAAATAGAGGTCAAGTACATTTGTTTTACTGTTGTTGTTGATGGTGATAGTGATTTGTTTTCTTAAGATAATTTTGTGGTAACAATCTTATTTTTTCTTATTTTTATATAATATTGAAATTGCTAAATACCATCACATGTGATACTCACTAATTGTTTTAGAATATAATAAGAACACTGATTTCAAAACAATCATGCTTTAAAAGGCTAAAACAAAAGTATGCATGGTGAAGGCTGATCTCAAAAATAGATGAAGAATTAATTAATGCTGAGAAGATTCATAAATAGAAAAATATACTAAACAGAAGTAAAAATAATGTTCCCACCATTATATTTAATTCAAGTTCCAAAGAGATGGGTACAAGTATAATGCTATTATAATGTGTAAGGTCAACAAAATTTGAATATTTTTTCCCTCAAAAGATTTGAGAAATTCAAGTAAAACAAGTTTAAAACAATAAGAAACATCCATAAAATCATAATACCTATTTTAAGGTACTTTAGTATTGTTTTTCTTCATTGTAATCATGTTATCTCTGAGTGAACAATAAGCTCTTACCCTACTTTGGTAATGTATGTGCCTATTAATGCCATATTTTTTTGTTTATTTCTTTTTATTTTACTTATAAACAGAAAATAATTATATATATATAAGATATGATTGAGCATATTTCCCAAGATAATTTTTCCCTTGATTAATATAGTAAAGTATGCTGAATTTGAAGATAATAGGTAGATTTCCTATATTTCAATAATTTTAAAATAATGCTTTCTTTCCTTTCAAAAGTGAGTTTCTTGGACAAATGGTTGATGACCTACTGCATTACCATTCCTGGGCAAAATGAGCTAAATCTTCAATAATAAAATGTCTCTTAACATTTTGCAGTTCTGTTTTCTTAATATATTTGAAAGAGCTTTGAAAACATGCACGTGCCTGTTAATGCAAAATAAAATAAAAACTTTATTTTCAGAAAATTGAAGAGTGTGTAGTGGAGTTTGGGATTTCAAAATTATTCTTATATTTACTGGAATAAATGGAGACATTTTCTTTAATCAGTTACTAATTATTATATTGGAGGTTACGATAATTGTCATAAAAATTATTATATAAAGGAAATTTTATCTATTCAAGAAATAAATGATCATTACTGACTTTTTCCAATAACTTTCTGGAAGTGAATTAATTAAATATTTTCCAGCAGTAGCTCTATGAAACAATGGCCATAACTGGATTATTTAGTTTAACGTCATTTATGTTTGTAGCGTGACTGACTTTATGACAAATAAAATGTCTTTTCTCATAGGCTTTCAAACACAAATGTTACAATAACTTTAGAGATACAATCCAAAATGTCCTATTCATAAGAAATTTGTGGGTGTATGTGTGTGTGTGTGTATGTATGCGTGCATATGTACACTTGTATAATATCTGGTTAAAAAGGAACATGAGTTGATCCCTTTGTAAATAATGTTTTTAAAATAAAAATTGATTAACTTTCATATGATGTAAGACCTATGTCAAACAGGAAAACATTGAGTCATTTTTCTGCTGCTATAAATTGGTGTATTAACCTTTTATTGCTGTGACCAAAGTACCTGATATAAACAATTTGAAGAAGGAAAAGGTTATTTTGGTTCATGGTTTCAGGCGTTTTAGTTCACGGCTATCTGGCTTGAATGTTTTGGGTCTCAGATATGGCAAAGCACCATGGTGGAGATTGTGGCAGAGGAAAGTTATGAGAGAGAGAGAGAGAGAAAGAAAGAAAGAGAGAGAGAGGGGTGTAGAGAAGAACAGAGAGAGAGACAGAGAGAGAAATAAAGGAAGGAAGGGGCTCAAGACACGATGTAGTCCCCAAAGGCATAACCCCAGTGAACTACCTTCTCCAACCATGCTCTACTTGTCTGTTTCCATTACCATACAGAAGTCCATTCAGTCATCAATGGATTAATCCACCCATGAGGTCAGAGTCATCATTATCCAATCACTTCACCCAGATTCCTTTTCTAAACCTTGCTGCATTGATGATCAAGCCTTTGACACATGGGGCTTTGGAGGATATTTCAAATCTAAACCATGGTAACTCGGTAATTCACAAACAAATTGAAATACATTTCTCACAGTTTGAGAACCAGAGAAGTTCAAGATGATAGCACTGGCAGATTCTGTAGCTCATAAAGTCATAATTGATGTTCCAAAGATGACCCTGTAGTAGTAGTCCTTTCTCCTCACATAGTGGAAAGGCTAAAAATGAATAACAGTTCACTTGCTTTTAATCCTACTCATAAAAGTGTTCTGACCTCTTAACTTAATCACTCCTAATAACCCACTTCTTAATACTATTACATTGGCAAGTAAGTCTCAAAACAAAAACGGAGGCATATTCAGACCACAACAAAATATTAGGTGCATGATTTTACTTTAGCTTTCTTTACTCAAAAATTCCATAAAGAAAAATGTAAGATTTAAATGTAGTTATTAAAATTAATTTTATGAAACTATCATCTAACATCTAATACATGATATAAATTTTCTATGACATATATGACATATGAAAGGCAATGACTTTCTATTTAAAACTGCATTTGAATTTTGAATCATAATATAGGGTCTATGAACGACATCTATACCAATGAAGTCCTTGTATTTATGGACAATAATGACCATCTCAGCCTCTAACTTTGCTTGAAAGAAAACTATAAGTGGCATTAGTTACTATTACATATATAATCTCATTTCTAAGTGATAACTTGCATTAGTGAATTTCAAACAATGTGAAGATATTGGGGTAAATTTACATCAAATTTAACACAGTCTATTTATATGAACTAAGGAATGTATTTACATTATTTCCAAAATGAAAATGAAAGAGAAAACAGCTATTTTGTATAAAAATAGCATATGATGTGTATCATAGAAGTAGGAAAGTGGGTTACTTTTGTTTATACCTATACATTTTTGTATAAATCATAATAAACCAGATTCTGAACAAATGTTTCCTGAAGGAAAGGAGGTCTGTGGAGAAACATTTTACTTTTTTTTTTTAATTGGGAAGAAAACAAAACAAATCTTGGTGTTTCCAAAAATATGAGTACTGGTTGCTTATATAATTGTAGATTACAAATACAGAGACATTATCTCTCAAAATTTATTGGATGGTATTTGAAATTACATTTATATTCATTCAAATACCTCTTTTACTCTATTTATGAGTCACTCTATTTTAAAGACTGTTTGTCCCACGTGGTCTTCAAAGTTTCTTGAATTCTAAACTTTAGATACTGATAATTAATGATTAATTTATTGAAAGGACTGAATGAAGAACATGTTTGTGTGTTTGTGTTGGAACAAATAACCATTTTAAGGCTCAGTTTTCCAATACATAAAAACAAGCAAATAAAAATCTTTATTTTGTGTAATTGTTGTAATGATTTTATTTTAAAAATATTTTTTGTATTTTTAACATGAATATTATAATATTTGAGATGCATAGAGATAATAAAAACATTACTCACACAAAATACATATCCATTATCTCACATAGCTACCAATTTTATTCTCTTTTATGTCACGAGCACTTAAATCTGCTCATTTAGCCTGAATTCCAAATATTGTAGAATGTTACTCTGTGTCACCCTCAAGTTGTATATTAGATAACTAGACTGTTTATCCTTATATATACATTTATTTCTCTGACCTTCATGTCCATATTTAATTCCATATTCTCACTCCTGCCAACCTCTGTTTTGTGTTCTGTCTCTTTTCTGCATGTTTGTCTTTCTGTATATTTAATTTCACATGTAAGTAAGAGCAGGTAGTATTTTTCTTTCTGTATCTGTCTTCAGGTTCTCCAATTTTGTGATAAATTCAAAGATATCATTCTTTTTTGACATGAAAAACTTGAGCATTAAATCAACAAGATATTATTATTAATGAATTTGAATGTCTAGTAGCCTGTTTAGTGTAACATGTGTTTATTGAGTGTAAACTCCTTTTATTATCCAATAAGATATATTAACTCAGAGATTTATAAGGTAAATAAACCTCATTAAATATATGTAATTTTATGTAATTTTGGCAGTGTAATTTTAAAATATTTGAAACCAAAGTTGTTTTGGTGCTAATATGATAATATAGATAGCAACTCCAGGTATGAATTATATAGTTATCAAAATAACAAAGAATTAGTTTAATCAGAAGAAAACTAACAAGACTAGGCAATAAGAAAGACAACCAACATGAATAAAAAGAGGAAGAGAGAATCTTTACTTTATCCAACTATTTCTCCTTATACATAATAAACATACAATTTTAAGAGTCATTTAAAATTTTTGTTGTATTGTGAACTGTGGGAAACCATTTGGAAGAAAAAATTCCATAATATGTTGAAAAATGTGGAATTGATAGAAAAGACTTATTAAAGACACCAAATTAATTCTACATGTTAGTGCCCCCCCAATGTTGTATTAGGCTTTGAGAGTAATAGTGTAAAAAGTACACATTTTTAAAAGATATTTGTTTCTGGGTTTTATTTTTTAAAACAATGAATACCATAAAAAAAGCCAAAGGCATCTTCAAAGATAAAATGTCAATATAAAAATTTAATAGCTTTTCTACACACAAAGAGCTCACTGAGAAACATGAGGAAAACAATTCTGGTCACAAGAGTCTCAAAAAACAAACAAACAAGACAAAACCTAGTAATAACTCTAAACAAGAAAACACCACTGAAGGACAAGTATACTACAAGGAAAAGTAAAATATATATATGAAAAACAAAGAGAAAAGAAAAAAGAAATAAAGGCAGGTGTGCTAGCAGATCCTGTAATCCCAGTGGCTCAGAATGCTGAGGCAGGAGCATTGCGAGTTCAAAGCCATCCTCAGCAACAGCAAGGAGCAAAGCAACTCAGTGAGAGAGACTATGTCTTTAATAAAATGCAAGAAAGTTCTGGGGATGTGGTTCAGTAGTTTAGTACCCCTGAGTTCAATTCCAGGTACCCCCAACAAAAAAATAAAAATAGAAGACAGCAGGAGATGGAAAACTGTCCCAGTTTCATGTATGCATTGAATCAATATTGTTAAAATGGGTTTATTACAAAAAGTTATCTACAGATAGAATTCCATCCACATCAACATGTCAATGACTATAAAAAAGTCATAAAATTCATATAGAAGAAGAAAAGCCCCAGAATAGTCAAATTCTTTGTATAAAGTACATTGCTGGAGGTATCACAATAATAACTTAAGTTATAGTAATGGCATAAAAACCAATGGGAAGGCCAATAGTATAGGACAGAAAACAGACAGAAAAATAGTCATCTGATCCTTGACAGTAGGAAAACGAAAAGAAGACACAGAGACAAGATGCAGAGACGGGAAAGATGGCAGAATGGCACAGAAGCCAAACTGCCAAGCTTTAGTTATATCAATAGGTTACTTTAGGTCATTGGCATCATATTGTTTATTATATTATTAGGCAGCCTATAGACTTAGTAACATTATGCAGCTTATTCCTCAGTTGCATACTAAGTTTCCAATATGCAACGTTAGGAACTTTATGTAGCTCTCAAGAAAGTTTATTGTATAAAATTACTCTTGTGTGGACAGATTTAGGTTCAGTGAAACTTTATGGTTCTCTTTTTTTATTTTATTTTTTTAAATACACTACAGCAAAATGCATTACAATTCTTATTACACATGTGGAGCACAAAATTATGGTTTTCTAACAAGAGAGTCCCTATATTCCTGGGAGTTGTGTGAATGAGATGAAGATTAAAGCTCATAAGCTCTAACACAGAAGTTCCTTGTGAAGGAAATTGCTACAGCAGCCAGGCATTCCGTGTCTGCACAGAAGTTTAGCAGCAGTCAGGCATTCTGTGTCTTTACATAGAAACTTCCTAGCCAACAAGCATGCCACATCACAAAGTTTACCAGAGACCCCAATCCCAAACACAGAACCCTTATACTTGAAAAACATGACAAAAACATGTTGGAGAAAGGATAGCAGCCCTTTTAACAAATGCTTCTGGAAAACTGGATACTAGAGATAGAAAACTGGACCTACATCTTTATTGCTCAACTTGCAAAAAAAAATCAACTTAAAATGAATCAAAAATCTAGAAGACCAAAATTTTTGCAACTACTAAAAGAAAATGTAGTAGGAAATATCAAAATAGGTACAGAGAATGACTTCTTCAATGTGACTCCTGAAGCTCAGAGAATAATATCAAGAACTAGTCTGGATGAGGTGGTACATGCCTATAATCCCAGCAGTTTGGGAGGCTGAGGCAGGAGGATGATGAGTTCAAAGCCACCCTCAGCAAAAGTGAGGTTCTAAGCAACCCACTGAGACCTTATCTCTAAATAAAATACAAAATAGGGCTTGGGATGTGGCTCAGTGTCAGGTGTCCCTAAGTTCAATCTCTAGTACCCCCCCAAAATAAGGAATGGGATGGGCTAAAGTTAAAAATCTTCTACACAGCAAAGGAAACAAAGGAGTATGAAGAAAGAACCTACAGAATGGTAGCAAATCTTTATCTTTTGCTCTTCCAACATAGGGTTACTACCCAGAATACATAAAGAACTAAAAAAAAATTAATGACAAAAACAAGCAAAAACAAAAACAAAAACACAGATATTCCAATCAATATAAAAGCAAGTGAACTCTACCAACATTTTTCGTCAAAAGAAGTACAAATGGTCACCAAATATATATATTTGAATACCTTATAGCTGTCAGGTAATGCAAATCAAAACTACATTGAGATTTCAACCCCCTCCAATTAGAATGGCAATCATCAAGAATACAAATACCAAGAAATGCTGGGAAGGACAAGCGGGAAAAGGAACTCATATACATTCTCGGTGGGACTACAAATTAGTACAATTAGTCATTATGGAGGTTCCTCAAAAGACTAGGAATGAAAACACTTTATTATTCAGCTATAATACTCCTGATATTTGTCCAAAAGTATTAAAGTTAGAATGGTATAGATGCACTGCATACCCATGCTTATATCAGCACAATTCATAATAGCCAAGTATTGGAACAAATTTAAGTATCTATTGCTAAATGAATAAAGAAAATTTGGAGACATATATATGATTTTTATTCAGTCATAAAGAAGAACTAAATTATGTCATTTGCAGAAAAAATGATGTAATATCACAACTTCATGTGAAGCAAAATAAAACATATTTAGAAAGCCAAGGGTCATATGTTTTCTCTCATATGTAGAAGCTAGAGAGTAAAGAAGGGGAAAAAGGGATCTCATGAAAATAGAAAGGAGATTAGGAGAGAGAGAAAGGGGAGGGGAACAGAAGAGGATAGTGAAAGTACTTAGGAATGAGATTGATCAAATTTTGACATATGCATGTGCAAGTGTGACACCATGAAATCCATTATTATTTCTAATTATTATCCATCATTAAATTTTTCAGAAACTTATTAAATGTGAAAATATTCAGTACAGAATGACACTAAAAAAATTTAAAAGAAGACAAGGTCATTTTTAATTATGTATAGTGAACTAAAAATAAGTCTGCCTTAAATGTTTTTTTCTCAGGTAAAATTTTTTATTAAAAATATCTACCCAATTTAATAAATATTATATTGATGTCACATACAATAAAAATAGAATGGTTTACTCTTCCTTAACTTTTAGGATATGTGACAAAATTTCAAAAAGTATTGCCTTTTCCCCTTCATCTCCCAGTGATTTCCTCACTGCATGACATCTTAGAGTGAAGATCTTTTTTATTTTTAATTTGTTCTAAGATCTAAATTATTATGTATATTGGTAATGATTATGAATTATAGTCTTACTTAAGCACTTGAAGCTGAAAATGTAGATATCATTTAGTTAGAGTAAAATTTTTGTTTTGTGTGTGTGTATCAAAAATATTCGTAGGAGCTGGGTGTGGAAGCACATGCCTGTAATCCCAGCCACTTGGGAGGCCAAGGTAGGAGATCACAAGTTCAAAGCCAACCTCAGCAACTTAGGGAGGTCCTAAACAACTTAGCAAGACTCTGGGGATGTAGCTTAGTGGATAAGTGCTCCTGGGTTCAATCCCCCATTTCAAAAAGAAAAAAAAATATGGTGGGAATTGGGAAATTGAGGAATTCTGAACTACCTTATGTGTCTTTGGTGTGCCTTCAATGTGTTTTGAGAGTTTTTTTCATTGCCATCCATATTATCTAATAGAAAGGTTATTTTTCCACTTTTGAGGGGAATTGACACCCTACAATGAAAATCATGTGAACTACTTATATGAGTTCATTTAAGTTCTCTTTGAAATTTATGAAAATTGTTAATATTCTGACATTAATTGAACTAAAATTGGACAAAAAATGTATGTAATAAAGTTGAGTAGTATGTAATCAATACAGACAAGTGGACAGATAATAGAATGATTTGATGCAGACTTAATTTGCTTTTATTCAATAAGAGAGAGTTATATCACCACTTTGTTGTCATTTGGAATGTTATCTTAAATATTACATAGAAATATAATGTGTATTTATATGTGATTCTATGTATGTGCTCATTATGCCTAGCATATTTGTATTCTATCTAAATTGAAACAACAGCAGTGAAATACAATTTTAAAAATTCTCATAGTTTTGGCAGACTACCACAGTTCCCATTCTCAATTCAAATTAGTCAATTGATTAAATTTTGATTAGAATAAAAGAGTATTTAAAAAATAGTTATGTCTGATGTTTACAAGCTTTCAGAACAAAATCAAAATCAAATACAAACACACACTAACAAAATTTTCTTTATCAAAATATCACCAAACTGTAATACATGAATTTCAAGCTATACACTAATATTCTAGTTGTTCATAAAATGCATGCATAATTTCTTGAGCATATACATTACTATGATACACTTTTGTTGAATCAGAGATAATTAAGTTTGCCTTCAATGATGAATTAAATCAAGGAAAATTATTCACAAACACTATCAAAGGAGATAAAATGGGATCTTGAAGATGCTGCAATTAAAATTTTGAAAATTAGTCTATTAGATTACTCCTTATACCCATCATATTTTACTACATCTGAAATAATTTTGCACTATTATTAATGTTTGCTTATATAAGTAACTCACTTATTGAAATTTGCAAAATTTTAATAATAAAAAATGTGTCAAAATCATTAATTTCCAATCTGCAATTCTGTGTAGTAGACAAATATTTTTGCACATTATGAAATGCTGAAAGATGAAAATACTTTGTTCTAAATTTAGTTATAATTTTTTTCTGTTTGTAGATTTTCAGACATTTTCTATACTTATTCATTATTTTATAATTAAATTCAACTTTCATATTAGAGGTCTCCGAGGAAACAGAATTTTACTATATTAGTTTGTGAAATTGTGGATCCTTGGAGTGTGCAGAATCTCATGGAGTTGTTCAAGAGGCTGAAAACTCAAGAAAGTTGCAGCTTGTGTCGGAAGGTGTTCTGTTGGAGAACCAGGAAGAGTCCATGTTGTAGAAGCAGTCTGAAGATAGTCTGCTAGATGGAACTAGAAAGAGTGATTATTACAACTGAATTCTGAAGGCAACCTACTAGAAAACTCCTTCTTGGGAGAGACAAGTTTTCTATAGGTCTTTAATTTATTGGAGGAGGCCTATTTATTTATTAAGGGCAAACTTTTAAAATCAAAGTTCACAGAAGTAAATGTAAATCTCATCTAGAAAATATCTTCACAGAAGCAACCATAAAAATTTTTAGCCAATATCTGGACATGAAGGTCCACATAAATTGATGCATAAAATTATCCATCACAATTCCACTTTTTTTAGCTTGACACTCTTGTAGCTATCACTATATGCTTGGGCATGAAAAATCATGTGGAGATGATATAAAACTAAGCATCTCTTGCCTCTCTGGTCCCCCTTCTTCATCTTCAAAGCCATAAAAATTGGGCCAAATTCTTCACACATCCAATCTCCCTAACTCACACTTCTGCCTCCCATGATGTTTCTACAACCTCATGTGATTAGATTGTACATATACCTAAACCAGGTAATATCCCTTTTTGGGGGAAGATCCTAAAATCAGTGGATTAGAAAACTCAATTCTATCTGTCACCTTAATTCCCTTTTGATCTGCAACCTTAATTTCTATGGTTTGGAAATAAAGTTTTTCCCCAAAGCTCATATGTGAGACAATGAATGCAGGAACAATCAGATGCAAAGTGATTAGGTTGTTAGGTTATGAGATTAATGACATAATTACATGACCACCTAATCCATGACCTAATCTACTGATACGGTCTAATGGGTAGTAACTGAAGGAAGCTAGGGGTGGCTGGAGGAAATGTGTCACTGAGGTTTATATTTTGTCTCTGGCAAGTGAAGCTTTCTCTCTGCTTTCTTGCCACGTCCCTAGCCGCTTTCTTCTGCCACAGCCTTGCCTTCTCTCTTGATATTCTGCATCACCTTGGGTCCAGAGCAGTGGAGCTGCCCATCTGTGAACTGAAACCTCTGAAACCATGAGCCTAAAAATACTGTTTTTCTCTTCGATTTTTCAGGTCTTTTGGTCACATGGATGAATAGTGACTAAAACAATATATTTAAAAGTTATGTAAATTAGGAAATGAGCATCTTTTAATTGTCATTATTTTGCTTACTACAATTGAAAGAAAGTTTTCAGATTAATTACAAAGAAAATATTAATTAAAACTTGAAACATAAAGAGTGCTGATTTAACATAGAGTTTAGAACCCTTATGATGAACACCAGCAATAGAAAAACTAACTAGTTACTTTCAAAAAGAAACTTAGCAGCTATCTTAGGGCACAGATGCTAGAAAAGGAAGGGAAGAAAAAAAAGAACACTATTGATAATCTTGTAGCTATCCCTATATGCTTGGACATAAAAATCATCTGGAGATGCCCTACAACTAAAGATGTGTTATTATGGTATCTCAAGAGGAATGGAAGTCCACTGGCTATTACTTGGAAGAAGAGAATATATATATATATAATAAAAATTATATATGTTATTAGTATAGATAATATTATATATAAGTTTTATATATAATAAATATACATGTGAATATTGAATATAAATAACAAATATTATTAGTCTACATAAAACTATATAGATAGGTAGATACATAGATAGATAAAACTACACACATACACACACACATGCACATTAAATATCTCTTAATGCCTTTCCTGAAGTTACCTAGACAAATTAATATATAAAGTAATACCATAACCATGTCAAATCTGCAGGTTCTTTTAAATAAGCAGATGGCTCTTTGTACTTAATGATGATTATAGTCTCATTAGAAAAGTAATAAGAGGAAGAAGGAGAACATGTAATATGTAAGCAATACATGTGATGACAGGCAATGGTAATAATTGTAAACAGCATCATGTTAAATCAATTGATCAGAAACTCAGTAACATGGAGAATAAGTATGAGAAAGAATTGTTTCTTGGAAAGTGATTGATATGAGTTTACCTTTGAAAAATATTCGCATGTGAGAATTACTGGTGCTTCCTCCTTTTCAGCAAGCAAGAAATACATAAGGAGCCTTGATAGTAAACCACTTCTGAACAAATTCAAAATCACTAGGCACTATTCCTGTAGGATTCTATCAAAACAAATGTAATATGTCAACATTTATGATATCATTTTTGTGTTTACATGTGTTTCATACTTTAATTGTGAATTATTTAGCACTATTTTCTAAATTGCTAGAATATAAAGTCACTTAGATTTCTTACTATTATTTCATAATATCAATTTATAAATTAGGCACATAAAGAGGTTAGCAATAACTAACAAGATAAATCAATTATAAATGGCTATATGTATATGTATTTGAACAATTGAATTCAAACTTTGGGCCATTACAAATGAAAATAAGGGTAACTTGAACACTAATGCTGTAATATTTTAATGGTAGACCTGATAAGTGAGAAAGCTACTAGATAATTTATGAATAAGAATGTGCATATGCCAGAAAAAGGCATGATTTGTGTTCCAGGAAAGATGAAGAAGGATGTCAAGAGATCATGACACTCAGAATGACATTCAAAATTCAAAAAAAAAATTCATAGATTATTTAGTACCAAAAATATCTATCAATTATAGCAATTATATATATATATATATATATATATATATATATATATATATATGTAAATCTGACACAAAAGTTTTATAGATACTTCTCTAAAATGACTAAGTACTTATAATTTTTGTTGTTGTTGTTGTGTTGTTTTTACAGAGCTGGAGATCAAACCCAAAGCAATGCACATGCTAGGCAACTACTCTACCACTAAACTATATCCCTAGAACTAGCATCTTTAATTAAAAGACAGATAATATACAAGTTTATCTTGAGCATTTGTAGCAATTAGAGTGCATATATACAGTGCCAGGCGCAATAAGCCTGTAATCCCTGAAGTTCAGGGATGGCAGGAGCATCACGAGTTCAAACCCAGCCTCAGAAAAAGTGAAGTGCTAACTAACTCAGTGATACCTTGTCTCTAAATAAAATACAAAATAGATTTTAGGATGTGGCTCAGGGACTGAGTGTCCCTGAGTTCAATCTTACATACACCCCACCCCCCAAAAGCTGCACATACACAGTTGATGAAAATGTAAAATGGTGTGATAACTTTGGGAAAAGTTTGGTACCTCCTCAATAAGTTAAATAAAGTTACCATATGATGCAAAAATTCTAGCCTTGAACACAAATTTTGAAAATATATTCATATGAAAACTTGTATGTGCATGACTGTTCTCAGCAGCATAATACATAACAGTCAAAAAGTATAAACAACTCAAATTTCCATTAATTAAAAAAAGACACAAATAAAATGTATGTCACTATGCTGGTATAGTATTTAAATTTAAATTTAATGAAGTACCTATACATGCCATTTTATGATTGAACCTTAAAATCATATATGCTAAAGGATAGAAGCCAGATGCAAAGGACACATATTATGTGATTCCATTTATATTTAATGTCCACTGTATTAATTTTTGTTACATAGATATAAAAGAGAAAGAGTAAGAGGAAGTAATTGTTAATTTGCATATTCCTTTTGGGAAGGAATTCTAATTCTACATCTAGGTATTGAAGATGTGGTGACAGTTGCAGAAATTTGTGAATATATTAAACTGAAATGTTTGCTTTTAAATAATGAATTGTGTACTAATATAATCATATTTAAATTAAAATGTTTTATTATAGTTGTAACTAAAATCTAAATAGATTCTATATAAAATCAGTAAATTAAAATGGAATAATAGAAATAAATGTTGTACAGTCTCCCCAAGTATTTAAATTTTCCAAGATACTTTCTGAATTAATGTAGTTGAGTTTTATAAATGTACCTCCTTTCTTAGTAATACTGATGGAATAACTAATAAAAATTTGATGGAATATTACCATGTTTTGTATACCTGACAAAATCTCTAGTAACCTACTACAAGGGAAAAAAAAGCCTGACTACTCCAAAACATCCTAAGTGGCTATTTAAGGTGATTTAATATGAATTAACAGTGTGCTAAGGGACTGGGGTTTTGGCTCAGCGGTTCAGCGCTCGCTTAGCACATTCGAGGCCCTGGGTTGGATACTCAGCACCACATATAAATAAATAAATTAAATAAAGGCATGTGTCAACTACAACTACAATTTTTTTTAAAAAAGTACTGATAGGTAATTCCTCATATTTGGTATCTATGTAATTTAAAAAAATGAAAATTAAAATTTTTAACAAGAGATATTGGGAAAAAAAGAAGATTTGAGGCCATAGATAGTGATTCTAATTTTAATTTTAGTGGAAACTGTAGATTTTGGACAAAAACAGCAGTGCTCACTTAAACAGTTTGTTAATTTGAGGATGAGAATAAAAATAATATAATAATCTGTACTTTGGTTTGATATGCCAAAATGATAACTAGCAATGGATAAAGAACATTTCAGAACTTGAGATACTTGGAAAATCCTTTTAATTGTATGATATGAACTGAAAAGATTTTTAAATTTGTCCTGAAAAAAAAAGTCTCAAAATAGATCACATTAAGTAGTAGGACAAAACTATTGCTTATGTATGTATATAAAGTTCAAAAGTCATGAAAGTAAATGAAGACAATATCACAGATTGCAGGAGAATAGGAGATAAGACAACAAAATATGGTGTAGACTCTGGTTTTAGTTAAAAAAAAAGCTACACTTGTAGTTTTTTCATTTCAATGTGAATTTTTTTTAATCTGGAAAAGTATTTACATAGTCTCTATGTTTTGTTTTATTAGTATCTATGACTTTCTTCATTTTAAATAAATCAGGTGGTGTCAATTTGTCAGGTTGGTTCATCCATTTCAAAATAATTTTGTTTATTTTAGGCTTTTTGTAATTCCATAGACTTATATAATTTTCTTTTCAATATTTACCTCAATAAAAATATTGCAGATATTTTGAGATTGCAATTTGAGACTGTAAATTAATTTGTGGGAACTGATACTCTCCAAAGAGTGATTCTTCCAATCCATGAATATAGTGTGTGTCTGTTTTTATTTTGTCCTCTTATAATTTCCCTCAGAAATGTTTTATAGTTTTTCAATGTCTTTAAATAACTTCTTCCAATAATGTCAGCCAGAGTTTAAAAGTAAAAGAAGCTCCAGTCCTCTCTGTTCCATTTTTTTTTACCCCATGGATCAGAAGTCAGGTATATACACATGCCAGTGGAGGTCATCACATTGTTGAAAATGTCCCCCAAAGAATCCTAAATTCCTATGGGTTTAAGGCCTGAGAGCAGGGAAAGGAGAAGCACTGAGAGCAAAAGTACTGAGACTGAGTGAAAAACAAACAATGTCTTGGAGTTGGAGACAAGGAAAGGAGCTGACTGTTCAGAAGCCTCGAGTAAGGAGATCAGCTGGGTGTATAAAGCCTTTGTAATTGCATGTGATTATTCCTAAAAACTCCCACATAGTTGCATTTCTAAGCACCTGGTGCTTCAAATATTTTTATCCCTATGTATTTCATGTGGGAGGATTAAAGAGTATTTTAATGTTCTTTTATTGGTTGCTGGTATATTAAATTCCATCTTTTGTATATTTTTGTGTGCAGTTGAAAAGGATACACTAATCTTAAATGTTATACAGTACATTCTTATATTTCACTTGTAAGTATTTTTTTTAAATATTATGGCCTTTTTTATATGAATTGAATAAGCCTGCAGTCTCTCATTATTAGAATAATAGAAAAATTCTTGATAATTATTTCTTGAAGTATACTCTTTTAAATTGTTTGTTATTTTGAAATATTACATGAATAGTAACACCCTTTCTTGTTAGCTAATATTTCTTTTACATTTCTATCTCTTTAATCTGTTTCGCATTGCTTAGTAAAACTTCAAGACTAAGAAGTTTAAATAAGTATATACATTTTCCAAAAGGGATAGAAATAAAATATTAGAAATATAAACAAACCACTTAAATATATGTTATTAAAACTAAAATCTCAATCAGGAAAATATTCAGGAGGCAAAAAGAAAATGAAAAAAACTTGCTGAGTTTTAAATTGAGTGAAAATTACCCTAATAACTTAATACCTGGTCATTATCAAATTAATGCAAAACAAAAAAAAGGGCTTTCTATGTTTATCTTCCTGGGTTCTTTAGAATTACTGGTATTATTGATCACTTCTTTCTACAAAAAAAATTTACTTGATTTAGCATATTTAGCATCACTAGGTTTCTCTTGCCAGTTAATCAGGCAATTTGATTCACTTTAAAGACTTAATTGTTTAGACTAACCTTAAATATTCATCATTCCTAGTGTTCTTTTCCAATTTACTCTCTTGTTTATTAAATAGAAAAAATCTGGATCAATATGTTTTACACAAATCAAGAATTTTTTTAAAAAAAACATATTTTTATTTATGCATGGATGCAGTATCTTTATTTTGTTTATTTACTTTTATGTAGTGTTGAGGATGGAACTCAGTGCCTTACACATGGGAGGCAAGTGCTCTACTGTTGAGTCACACCCCAGACACCCCAAAGCTAAATTAAAAAAAACAAATTTTGTTTAGATCAGAAAGAAATCAAAATTATAATAAATTTTGGAGTAGTCTTCAATGTGCTGGTTGCAACACCTACAAAAGATGATTTGGGAATGTTATTGGAACATTCTCCCTTTCTTATTGCTGCAGTTTTTCCCAAACACTAAATTTTCTCCCTCCTGTACTAACAACTATAGCTTGATATCAACCTTGACTAGTATCTTAAAAGTTCTAGGTGGGTTGGTGACACACTCTATCCCTTAAAAGTCAAAGCTTCTATTTAGGTTACTCATTTGGGCCATGATTATTGCAATTGTGCATTTGCAACTATTGCCAGGCAAGAAAAAATCACGTCCTAGGGATTCTCATGGGTTTCATATTTACATTTTCCTCTACCCATAATGTAGCAGCAATTCCAGCTTCTCATGGTAATCAGAGCCAATGATCCTGGCAAGTAGAGTAACTGCTTGCCTGCTGTTCCACATATGGAGCCCAAACTGATTGAATGGTTGTAATAGCCACATCTGCCTGTGCCCGCTAGTAGAAGCATTTTCCCATCACTAGTGCCAGTAACTCAGTCCTCTGATCCAGAAGAGCCTTACGTTTCATAGCTTTGAAACACAAATTCTCCCAGCTGCTTCAATAAAATTATTATTTAAAGATTCGAAAAACATCTACTTTTTGATTCCATACATTATATTAGTCATTTATCCAATGCAGAAAATTTATCTTCAAGATTATTACTTCAATCCTTCAGGAAAATTTCTCTAAGATAGTCCCTCAGTTAAGTATTTAATAGTACATTCCATTGTTCTACTAGGACTATTGCTTCTGGATAATACAAGTAGAACAAAACTTGACCCCATGTTTTAAGTTCATTTTTATGTCTCATTTAGCAATTAGGTTTCTTGGTCAGTGGCAATATTTTGGGAGTTCCTATGATGCGGCACATTCCCTTTTGACATTGGATCAGACAATGGGAAAAACTAACATTCCTAAGAAAATTTATCTTGAAACACAGATGAGAACAGCTTTCATAGTGGTTCATTCAAGGGGATACAGATATAAATCATGAAGATATGTCATTCAGTGGCTATAGACACAGTTTTATCTACAGGTCCCCCCCTCACAAATTTCTTGCCTTTAGTCTTTTAAACTTGTTGTTTTCAGAATCTTAACCAACTAGTCAAGTGAATTCTCATAATAATAGTCTATAACTTCTTGCCTCAGGCTTTCCAAACTCTATGAAAAGTGTCCAAACAAATGTTCTCAAATTTCTGCTAGTAGGAGCATTTTCTTCTCCAATATCCTTCTGAGCCAACTCTTAGTTGATTTGTAATTTTGAAGCAGCCAGATCATTTTCAATTTTTACTTAGTATATCATTTTGAATGAACCCTCTCATTGTTCAAATTAAGCTCTTTTTCTTCCTTGAGTTGATGCTAGGAAAATTCTTCTTGCCCCACTTAGTTCCTAGATGAAATTTAAGAAAGGCATTCATGCAAGACAGGTGACTGACATCAAATATTGTATATGTTTGGGCCCCACTCATAACTTCTGTGTAGGATAGATTGTTGTTTTTACCTGTGTGATTCTATGACTTAATAAGTCTGATAATATGAAGGTGGTTTTTTTAAAGGTATAGTTTCATATTTTTTTCTTCCTTTCTTTTCTTTTCTTTCTTTTTTTTTTTTGTACCAGGAATTGAACTCAGGAACTTAATTGAACCACGCACTTAACTGCATGACATATCTCCATCCTTTTTTTATTTTGAGATATGGTTTTCTAAGTTGTTTAGGGTCTTACCAAGTTGATGAGGCTGGCTTTGAACTTGAAATCCTCTTGCCTCAGTCTTCAGATACAATGGGATTACATGTGTCTGCCACCTTGCCTGGCTCCAGTCACATAATAATTTGATGTCCTGTGTTCAGACATTAAAAATTAACAGAGCTCAAAAACATGCAAGAACTGCACTTCAAATGAACACTAGTACACTGGACCTTAGGAATCTGGGCCAGGATTCTTCTAGAATGTTTAACTTCAGATTATTTAAAATATACATTTTCTTTTTTTTACTACAGTTTTCTTTTATCATCACTGGATCTGGTATGTCAAGACTGATGTAACAAGACACATAACCCATGGTCTTGCTGTAGATTTCACTATATATTTGCATTATTCTAAACCACCTAATAAACTAGTCAAAGAATACTTTCATCTTTTGCCTATCAAACTCCAAAAGATCTCAACAAGGGCTTTGAAGTCATTTGAATTGTGTCAGGGAATGTCCTTCAACTTAAATCAGAAATTCTGGCAGGGCTCAGACACAGATGATTGGACCCATAATCCCATTTTATTTACATGGTAGGTTTTTTAATCTACATGGGGTTTATCAACAGCCCTTAGTTTTGTATGTGTCTTTAAGGACATATAACTTCCTATTTATTAGATACTATTATATAATGGCATAATGTCCTGAGTGTATCAGAGCAATATTCTCTGTATGTTCAAACTACCAAATTCTCTAAAGACCACATTTTAAAATTTATAAAAAATAACCCTGAATAAGGTAGTAAAATTAGACGGCTATATTTCTGATATAAAAATAACTTTCTGATCTACTTATTTATGGACATAATAAACATTATATTTCCTATTTATTATCTACATATAAGATAATGTAATTGTCACATATAAGTAAAAATTGTCCCACATCATAATTACCATTGAGGCTAAATTATATAAGTTCTAACAGATTATTGCTTTTCCCCATTTTTTTTTTCTATTTTTTTCCAGCATCTAGATAAGTGAGCACAATGGGGATATAATAGAGAACCCATTAACGTTTTGGATGGTATTGCCAAGTTTGGCATTGTTTCTGTAAAGCACCTGATGTATTATTTTGGCTGAAACTGGAGGGTAAATTCCAGGGCTATATTAAGCCTTTCTGCAATAATGGCTCTCTTTTCACATGTCAGGAAAGCAATGTGAGGTTTTCTGCAAGCTCTGATGTCTATACTCATGAAAATTACATCTATCTTTCCTCTGAAGGTTGTGCTACACTCTGACCTCTGCTTTTCTGGAATCCTAATATCTCCATTTATGTCAGTATTCCCAGTCCCAAAGAGCAATTTTTACTATCATCAGTAGGTTAAAGCAACAACAATCAGCTTTTCAAAAAATGTTTTATCCTTTTCCAGTTAGTGCTTTCTCTAATGCTTTTGTGAAGATAATTTACAAAAACTGTGAATTGTCTGAAATTTTATTCTACTTTCAGGCTAATAAGTTAAGGCACTGTTTCATAAACATTGACAGAAGTCATGATATTCTTGTATTAAATCCAAGGGCTTTTACTATGTATGACATAGCTAACTCCATGACTTTATGTCAATGTCTGAGTCTTCTGTGCATTATTATAGGTGTAATTCTTTGACAATCTTCAATAACCCTTCTTACCCTGAACAAAATCCTTCCTTTGATTATTGGTACAAACTGAATATTGTGAGATATTACTCTTTTGATTATGTCACCTTATATGCTAAAAGAGATTATTGTGGGTGAGCCTGTCCCATCTAGAATGTTTATATAATATTAATAATTATTATATTTTACAATCAATGAATCCATTAAATCAGATTTTTTTATCAGTTTACCTGAGGGGAAGTCAGGGAGTCATATTCAGATGGATTTAAAAATTAAATACATCAATGTTATGAATTTCCTGTGAATACACATGATATGGAATTGGGTGGCATATTAATGCTAAGGGAAGTTCCTGGCAGAAAGAAAATAAATACTTCAGTACTCACAGTTGTGAGGAAATTACTGTTCCCACAGCTAATGAGATTGTAAACGCACTCCAAGTTACAAATGAGAACCACAGCTCATGTGAACATTTTTATTTTAACTTAGTGAAAACCTGAAAAGAGAAATCAGCTGTGATGACCTCAATCTTCTGATTTATAGAAATTGTGAGACAGTATATTTATGATGCTTTAAGTTGTTGTTTGTGGCAATTTGTTACAGTGCTTTAGAAAATAAATATGCCATCCTTTCAACTTCCCTTATGGTAAATAAAGCAAGAGGCTGAGGTAGATGTTGAGTCTACATTAAATTTGTGTTACTGCTGAGGAATCCCAACTTTAGGAAACCAAACTTATATAATGACAAAAAAATACTATATTTACTTAAGAAGGACATAGTATTTTCACCACAAGTTACTTTGGATTACATGCATCAATGGAAAAAAATAGTCTTTAAAAAAATCACTTTAGTCAGAAAATATAGTTCATATCCTGCCCCTCCAGGGGAACATGTTCATGCTGTAGTTCTCTGGTCTCCCTAAGAACTAGTTCTGTCCTGAATTTACTATGCAAACAGAATGTGACTTATTTCCTATTCTAAATTAGTTGGTATTCAACTAAATTTGTATTCAAGAGATGGTTGCTATCATTTTCCTGACATTATTAAGATAATGCTAATTGGTAAGCAATGTAAGTATGAAAAGAATATATTTGGTGGTATTATTTAAAATCTGTAATTGATTTCAGATATCTGCATTTTCATTCAGAGTGAATTGAAATGCTGCTTTTACAAAAGAATATAATGAATATCTTGGTATCTCTATGTTAAAAAGATTTCAACATGATCAACTATTCAGTTTATAGACTTATATAACAAATGTTATGTAAATAATAGTTTTTCTTCAAATTTATATGTGTCACATAATAGTTATCTAAAATTTATTAATTAAATTCATATATAACTTTATTGTATTGCAGATTTTTATATTTTAAATCCAGCACATATAAACACCTCCAAATATATCTCCTTTTTTGCTATAGAGAATAAGGAAAAATATTAATATGAGTTTTTACTTTATATATGTTTCATAACTTTAAATTTTTATATAATATTAAATCATTGTAGTGATACAAAATTTTGGTACAAAATTAACTGCATGATTTCTCAATTCATCTGTTTTTAGAAATGCCTTATTGGGTCCATGGCCTTGATGAGGAAACTCAAAATGTCACATAAACCTAACATTTTGAAAATTTAACAGTTTTACAGAGAACAATGTGTGCGTTCCTGCTTTAGTTGCAAGTATTACAGAAAGAAAAGTGAACAACTTCAGGTAGAGAACACAAGAGTACCGAAACAGGGAAATAACCTAATTTAGACATATTAGAAACTTTTAAGAAAACAAAAAATCATGCGCATGATGAGAAAAAGTTTTCAGAAAGAAAGATCATATATAAGCGAAACAGGGAAACTTAACATTACTAGTGAAAGGTGGGCATTTAACCAACACATTTAGGGACTGAATAGAACTAAACGACTGAGAAATGGTGAACCAGTTGTTTTCACCTGAGCTAAGACTTTGATCTCCAGCCATTGGTGATGTTGCTCATGGTTTGGGGGGCTCTCAGATTATGACAGGGTCTATGGCTCTTCAAATCTTCAGACCTCATATTGGACTAAACTATGCCACTGGCTTTTCTATGAATGAACTAATGAGTCAATTCCTTTATCTATCTATCTGCCCATCCATATCCATTGATGAATTTAATATGATGTACATTTTTCTCTGGAGAATCTTGGCTAACACAAAGAAAATACAGCATGATTTTTAACATTAAAACAAGATAAAATTGTGTATATAACATACAATTGTTGATCAAATATAAGCCCATTCTAAATATAGTCTTATGAACATGAGCTCAAGTTGTTATACAAATATATTGAAAATAACCATAGAGAAAATAATTAAATAATGGAACAAATCCAAGAGAAAATGAATAATGGCTGATCAAATACATTGACAATAGATGTAGCTTTCTTAAAATACTTTCCTTAAGTAAATATTATAAATTGCTTAATTGTAGTATACCCACAGAAACTATAATTACAATTTACCTTCACACAATTATGAGGAATAAGCAATCAGACAATATTAAATATTTTGTCTTACTAGGAAAAGATTTAAAAAAAATGTCTATTATAAAGAGAAGATAATAAAATTAAGATAAAAATCTCGTCAAATTAAAACAATAAACTAACTTTTTGAAGCATTTACAAATAATCAGTATTATAATAAATTGAAATATACTAAAGTATCTTGTAAAATTTAATTTAAATTTTAATGATGTATAGTATTTATAAGAGAAAGAGGATTACTATCTGTACTCTAACACACCGTGAAACTTTACCCTTAATTGTGTTGTGTGGTTTTATTTCATGTGTCCACACAAGATTATGCAATTATCTGAAATCTATTGTAATAACATTATTCTTTATCTGAGATTTATCTGATGGGAGAGTGAGCAGTGTTAGCATTTATAAGTCTTTTTTATTTCATGATAGAGTTGTGACTTTGCAGTTATTTTAGAATAGAATAGGAAAAAGTTATACTGAGATTTGGAATAAATATTCTTTTGATTCATAATTGACTTACATAACCTTAAATAATTTTTACTTTTATGAATCTTTTATAAGTTTTGTTTCAGAAATTGAACTCATGCATTTATAAAAAATACAACACTGGGGTAGCATGGCATTTAGGAAGATTATGGAGTATAAAATACTGGCCTTCAAGCTCCTCTACACAATAAAATTTCACAGGTATCTGTGAAAGAAAATAGATTTAAGATGTTTGCAAAAATCCAGTTGAGAACCTGCTGTAACAGTGCAACAAAAACAGAGAATAGTTGCACAGGAAGGATTGAAGTGTAGAACAACAAAGCTTTCCTTCAAATTCGGAGAGTTGAAGACACTGCCAGACAAACCAGAGTAGAAAAAAAGTCCGTTCCTAGTGTAGACTTTTCCTTTACAAAATACTAAAATGTATTGTTCAAGCTAAAAGAAAAAAAATGATAATTAATAACATGAAAGTATAAAAAGAACAGGAAAATAAAAAAATTCTTAGATTCTCATGGTAGTTCATAAATTACTTATATCTATAATATAAAATTTAAAAAGAAATACTATTAAATAGCTATAACTTTATAATATGTTTATGAATTCATAATACTAAAGATGTAAACTTTATCATCAAAAACATAAAATGTGGGGGGAGTAAACATGAAGTTTTTGCATGTGATTAAAAAAAAAGATTGCTATTTGGTTAGACTATGATAAACATAAACTATTTTATGTAAGTGTCATGGTAACCAGAAAGAAAAACTCTACATACATCAAGACAGAGAAATCTAAGCAGACTGTTAACTTTTTTCCTTGTGTCAAATACCTGAGGAAAATACCCTTGAGGAAATAGATGTGTTTGGGCTCATAGTTTCAGAGGCTCTGTCCATTGTCTGCTTTCTCCAAGACAGAAATTCTATGGTGTCAATTTGTAGCAGAAGAAAACTGCTCACTTAATTCATGAGAGTTGAGAAGCAGAGAAAGAGAGAAAAACAGTGGGGCGAGGGATAAGATGTAATCTCCAAACTACATCTCAATCATACTCCTCCTGTCTATAGTTTCTTCTACCTTTCAGTAGTATGTTCAAATTAATTAGTCAATTGGATTAAACCATTAATGAGTCCTAGTGATTGAATCATTTTCTGAAAACTCCATCTCTGAAATATTGCTGCATTGGGAACCAAGTCTTTAACATATGAGACTTTGGGGGACATTCCCCCCAAAATCATAAAACATGCCAATATAAAAACACAAATCCCAAGGAAGATGGATAG
This sequence comes from Callospermophilus lateralis, assembly GCF_048772815.1. Lineage (NCBI taxonomy): Eukaryota > Metazoa > Chordata > Mammalia > Rodentia > Sciuridae > Callospermophilus > Callospermophilus lateralis. The sequence continues at coordinate 243,809 of NW_027512953.1, forward strand.
AGAGGAAAAACAGAATTATAAAACAAATAAAAAACAGCAAAATGTGATGTTAATAAGCTTTTACCGATTAGTTATTACCTTGAATTTAAATTGGTTAAATTATCCAATTAAAAGACATAGCTTTTCCTATGTAAATACAAAGAATTATAAGAAACTTTCTGAATAGCTCTACAGCAATAAATTTAATGACCTAGTAACATGGATGTTAGCAAGGGTGACTCACTAAGAAACAGAAAATCAAGTAGATCAGTAATGAGTAAAGAATTTGAACCACTCATACAAATTTTCCATCTATGAAGAGCACAAAGTACACAGATTTCACTGGTAAATTCTAGCAAACTTTTAGAGAAGAATTAATAGCAATCCTTTTCAAGCTCTTCCAAAAGTTGAAAAGAAGGGAGACTTGCAAATCTTTTTTATCAGATTAGCATTACCCTGTTATCAAAGCTATACAAGACACTACAAAAAAATTCACAGGGAAATATCTCTTATTAAAAAGATGCAAAAACTTTGTAGAAAGTACCAACAAACAAAATTTAATTGCACATTGAAAGCATTATTCAATATAACTGTTATGGTTTGAATCTGATATGTACCCCAAATGTTCAAGTCTGACACAATGTTAGAAGGTTTCATGGAGAAATGATTGGGTTATGAGAGCCTAAACCCAATCAGTTAATTAATCCCCTAGTGGGGATTAAATGAGTAGAAACTGATGGGTGTGACTAGAGAAGGTGAGCATTGGGGGCATTCCTTTGGGGTATAGCTTTTTATCTGTTGAGTGGACTTTCTCTCTCTGTTTTCTTATCATGTTGTGAGCCACTTTCCTTCACCACACTCTTCCACCATGATGTCCTGCCTCACCTTGAGCCCTGAGGACTGGAATTGACTGTTTATGGACGGGGGACTTCTCAAACCTTGAGCCCTCAAATAAACTCTTCCACCTCTACAATTTTTTTGGTCAGGTGTTATAGTCACAGCAGCAAAATTTGACAAAAATGGGCCTACAATGAAATTATTGGATGAAAACAAGACCAAAACCTATCCAGTCAAATATTAATTCCTATAGCTTTACACCTGGCATCCAGGGAATGTGGTGGTGAGATGTGCATCTTGAAGGGTTTGCTCAGCCTCATGCCTGTATTTTGGCTAGTTGCAGCCTACATACCCTCTCTTCATCTGGCTCTGCTTTCTGCCTGAAGTTTTTCTCAGGAGACATTCAATATTCTTGACATCTCTTAATTTCTGAGGTCTCAATTTTAGCTTCAGCTTCACTCTCACACCTTCCTTCAACTCAGGGTTTGCTTGCAGGGATTCTGACCCTTTTAAACTTTGCCTGGTCCAACAGACCTTTTTTTTGAAAACTTGGTGGAGGCTGCCATGACTCCAGAAGTCCAGCATCCTGAAGGCCTTCAGAACCGCCACAACATGGACTATGCCAAAGTCTGTCACTAGCCCTAGCAGTCAGCTGGAACTTCTTGAACAATGGCTACAGGGCCTCTGAAGGAGGCTGAGACTAAGATGTGTGGTTTTTGCTGACTCTTGAGATGCCTCCAAGGATTTTTTTCCTATCGACTTTGTACAAAGTACTCGGTTTCTTTTTAGTGGTGTAATCTTAACAAACATATCTTCCTTGGTCTCAATTTTACATGTGCTTTTCTGGCCAAACTGAAAGTTTTTCAAATATTTTGGCTTTTCTTTTTCTGATTATCACACTAAACCTGGCTAAAGGTTTATCAGCAATACCTATGCCACTGCATGAATGCTCCACTGTCTCGAAATTTCCTCTGCCAGATTAATTAGCCAATCACTTTTAAATTCAGCCACACAAAAACTTACAGGTCTTAGACAAAAATGTAGAAAAGTTTTTTTTTTTTTGGAAAAACATAACATTAAGGACTTTTAATCCAAAATTCCCAATAGTCTTAATTTCCACTTGAAGCTCCATGAGAACTATCTTACTGTTTGGCACTCTGGAATTCTGAGCTGCCACCAGAATCACCCATTAAACTTGCTTAAAATATTAGGAAACATCTCCAGACAACATTCTCAAACTTTTCAAAACAAATGCTTTTGAGCCAAATGGTAAGGTATAAATCACAATATGGCTTTACTCCTGGTACCAATTTCTGTGTTAGTCAGTTTTTCAATGCTGTGATCAAAGAACCTAACAAGAGTAAATTAAAGAATTCAGAAAGTTTTATTCTGAAATATAATTTCAAATGTCTCAATCCATGATCAGCTGTTTCCATTGCTGAAACAGCAGGACAAAAGGGTATGATATAGGGCAACTACTCAACTCATGGCAGTCTGGAAGTAGAGATGGAGATAGATATAGAAATTAAGATATTGTGGGGAATTAGATTTTCTTAACTACATCTGTTTTCTGTTTATTATTTTGATTAGGTTATTAGCCAAATGATGGAATAAGCAGGACAACAAGCTTGCTACATTTCTCAAAACATGAAAAATGGGTTAACACATGAAAGCCTTCCCTCACTTTATAGAAATTCTGCCTTGTACAAGAACACACTCTTCATGACATGTGGCCAAGGAAGGGTAAGTATCCCAATCAGTGTATTTCTTGTTAATAAAAATATGAAATTTTAACTGTTTAAATTTTACTTTTCAATATCTTCTGGTATTCAGTCTTATAAGAAATTGGCCTTCCTTTGTGTCATTACTTTCTGTGTGTACTCTGTAATTTTGCTGTGATTCATGTCAAGATATTTTTGGATCTTTGGAACTTGGCATTTTGGTGTGCAGTACGTCTGTGTGTGTGTACGTGTGTGTGTGTGTGTATGTGTGTGTGTGTGTGTGTTATTAGGATGAATAGTTTTTAGCATGAATAGCATGAATAATCTTCTGCTTCCTTTAAAATTATATTTTGTACCAACTCTGGAAAATCTTTAATCATTATTTTTATTTTATGATTGTTTTTGACCTATTAAATCTGTTTACTTCTTCTTAGATACTGTCCCAGAGGGCAAAGTTTTTTCAACATTTTTCAATTTTTTTTCAAGATTAAATCCTAACTTCCAATCTGATAGCCTTTCTTGTATTATCTGCAATCACAAAAATATATCAATACTACATTTTTAATATTAAATTTCCATTTTGTCTTCATTCTGTTTCTATTTTTCTACAGAGATTTACTTATCCAGTGCAGTGGTGCATGCCTGTAATCCCAGAGGCTTGGGACCCTGAGATAGGAGGATCAAGAGTTCAAAGCCAGCCTCAGCAAAAGTGAGGCGCTAAGCAACTCAGTGAAACTCTATTTCTAAATAAAATACAAAATAGGGCTGGGGATGTGGCTCAGTTTTTCTGTCATAAAACTTTAAAATTTTAAACTTTTTAAATTTTCAGATTTCAGATGCTGCCAGTTCACTTTTATTTAGGAAAATGGTCAGTAAATGTTTTTCTGCAAAAGTACAGATAGTAAATATATTGGCATTGTTGGCTATACCATCATTGCTACATCTGTTCTGATCTGCAGTTATAACCAAAGTGTAAAAGAATGAATGTGGCTGTGTTCCAGTAAAACCATATGGACACTAAAATTTGAAATTCATAAGACTTTTGTCTGTCACAAAATAGTATCCTGCTTTTGATTTATGTTAACTGTTAAATAACTTTTGCAAGAAAATATTTACTGCAGGTTCTCAAAAGTTTGCTTCAAAATTCTAAATGCATTCATTTCTTAATACCCAGAATATTTACTTTAAAGGAAAAAAGCTCAATTGTTTTTTTTTGGGGGTGTAATAGGGATTGAACTCACAGGGGCACTCAACCACTTAGCCACATCCCCAGCCCTATTTTGTATTTTATTTAGAGACATGGTCTCACTGAGTTGCTTAGCCCTTCACTTTTGCTGAGGCTGGCTTTGAAGGGGCAATCCTCCTGCCTTAGCCTCCTGATCCGCTGGGATTACAGGCGTGCTCCACAGTACCAAGCCTCAATTGATTTTTAAATTCATGACAGTTATTAGTTGATTGATTATTTACCAAGAAAACCTATAACCTATTATTGAAGGTGTTGTGAAGGCTTAGAAAGTAAAAAAAAAAAAAACAAAAAAAAAAAAACAGTAAGGTTGGCTTTAGTGAAGTTTAATTTGTATCTCCACATGTTATTTATTTATTTATTGAAGCACATTCTGCAAAATTGTCAAATACTAATATGTTCACATGAGAAATATCCAGGGAAAAACACATTAAAATTAAGAAAATAAAAATTACTGATTTTTATTTAAAAATATAGTTGATGGTAGTTAGGCAATCAATAAATGGGCACCAATAGAGGGGAAAAAAGTAAAATGTAAATTACAAATAAATTAGAAAATCAAATACTGAATAACGTCATCAGCAACTCACATCACAGTACCACAATGATATGAAGGGGCTAATCGTGATAGCAAGCACCATCAGTGGTTTTAGCTAACAGCCAGATTTTGACTTTGCATTCTGATACTATACATAATCTAAAAAGTCTTTCTTTTAAAGAGAGAGAGAGAGAGAGAGAGAGAGAGAGAGAGAGAGAGAGAGAGAGATTTTTTAAATATTTATTTTTTAGTCTTGGCGTACACAACATCTTTGTTTGTATGTGGTGCTGAGGATCGAACCCCGGCTGCACACATGCCAGGCGAGCCAGGCGAGGGCGCTACCGCTTGAGTCACATTCCCAGCCCCCTAAAAAATCTTAAGTGTTATAAAGACTTTGCATCTTTTATGAATAACATAAATTTAAAATTTACTGGATTTTCAGAAATCAATATTGGAAATAAGGTTTTGCATGACCATGAGAGAATGTTTTTTTCTCTCTTAGTCATAGTATAAAGAAGGTGTTTGGCATGGAATTTATCACACACAAGTTATAGTCTGAAAAAGTAATCAAAGTTAGCAAAATTGTAATATTAGAATTCAACATTTCTTTCTCACTCAAATGTACCCCAGCCTTTGGGGGAGTACATTATTTACTCTTGAGGGCATTTACAACAAGTGGAGCATACAGGGCAAAAGAAAGGGTAAAAGAAGGGAAAAACATTGTCTCTGGAAATTCAGTAATGGTCATTTTTATAGATTACACAATGAAATAGCCACAAGTTTTAAAATTGTGTTTATTAAAAGTAAGAAAGTATTTAATAGACTGGACCTTTTACTATTTGATGTTTTATAAACAATATGATTAATATTGAATTTCTAGTCTGTTACTTCTTTCTTTTTAAAATACAGCATAAGTCAGTACAGCAGAAGTCTTTAAGCATTGATTAGAGGAGAAGAGACATAGTTTGAGTTTTTTAACACATTGGTTATAGGTCTCAGAATATCTAATTTCAAAAAATATATATATTCAAAAGATTCTCAGCCTCTTTGTCTATGGGTTTCTGTTAATACACCAAAAGCAAGACTGTTGCTAAGAAAATAATTGGCATGTCCCACAAGATCCCCACTCAAAAAAAAATCTGGAACTAGAGCCTCTACTCTGTTCTCAATAACCTGAAAGACATGTCACTTCATGGAGTGGCCACAGGAGATAAGAAAAAAGACCAATGTTTCTTAGCACTATCACGTTACACTATTGTACTTAAAGGACAAGGACAAATTCTTTCTAACAGAGAGAACATTCTTTCTTCAATATGGCATTCGTCTTTTTCCAAGAGAGAAAATACTATTTTGGACAGAGATGCTGAAAGCCTGCTGACCTTCTGTTCTCCACTGTGGAAATTCAGATGAGGATCCATTCCATCTTCACTGATCACATTGCATAAATCACCTGGAGCTTCTACTTCTTTGCAAACACAAACTCACCTTTGTCCTTCTAAGTTCTCTGGTAGTAGTGGAGAAAGAGAATTTGGGAAGGAATTGTGACACAATGCTTTTCTCTGTGAATAGGAATGATTTGCCAAGAAGAGGAGAGGTATATATTTCCAGAATGAAAAGTTTGATGGGGAGGAGCCAGTGTGTGTGTGTGTGTGTTTGTGTGTGCGTGTGTGTGTGTGTGTGTTCATGTAAGTATGAACATGAGGGAAGAATGAGGAGGACAGTGGAAATGATGTTCATGGAAACACCTATAGTTAGCCTGCAATTTTGAATTGTCTTCCCTCATGGAGAGCAATACAAAGTTTGTTTTTGTGAGAAATTCACACTGTGTTTGTCCTAACTCTTAACTTTTGCTGAGAGATTGAAACTTTCAGTATTTCACATATTTTTATATGTGCATATCATTTCTTTGTATTTGTATTTTTCTAAGGGAAGTGGAGGCTGGAGGATCCTTTTGGTTCATTTTCCTCAGAAGGGTCAATATATCCTTGAATAAACTATGACCTAGAAATTCTGATGACATTTGGTGGCAGCAAAAGTCATCTAACAAAAAAATACTGGAATAAACTATTCTTCAAAAACAGAAAAAATTAGCTTTATTTTTTCTGTTAAAGGGAGCAAAAAATATTTTAAAAAAGATATGGACTAATCCACAATCGTATTACAGAAAACAGTGTGCAGTAATTACTCTCAAAACCTTTGTACATATTATGTAACATTTAATATTTAGGACAGCGATGTCTGCTTTCTCTTCGTATCATAATTCGAAATACTTTGAATTTTAAATACAAAGTTCAGACCCCAAAACATACTTTACTTTTTGAAATTTATATTCAGAGTTTGGTGCTGTTTCTGAAACTTAATTGTGACTGCTCTTTATATATATATATACACACACCTGGTACACAGAAGATCAGGGTTGTCCACTTTATCAAATACCAATCTGAATAGTTTATTATTGGCTGTGCCATAAAGAAATTAAAATTTGCAGACTTGAGGCTATTGATGACTTCTAAACATGGAGATTAGGAAGATCAAGTAACATGCCTCTTATACTTGTTTAGAATCTACTATGTGATGTTTCCTTGATGATGAAATCCTCAATTGTCTTTTTAATTTATGAAATTATTAAGACCATATCCACATTTTTGTAGCTAGCAGTCTGTACCAGATGCTACAAATTTAATCGCTTTTTCAAAGTCACAGGGTACACCCTTGGCTTTTTTTTGTTTCTGAAAGCCGGAGGCCCTATTTGGTCTTAGTATTAGTGCTATTGCCCACTTTTCCCTCTTTGATAAAGATCTAAATCTCATTTTCCAGAAATTCTTTCCTTGGTGTGCTTTGTTATTTTCTGCTTCTTCCACATACATTACACTGGAGAGAACCACAGGCAAGATTACAAAGCACTGCACATATATGGTTTTCCATCTGAATCATTTAATTCTACTGCATAAACTGAGTAGCCTTTAATGTTGATAATAAAATACTTTGTACTACTTCTATTAGACTGCAATGATATCTCATAAGCTGTGAATACAATCTATACTGGATTAACACTAACACTTTCTATAGCCAGGTATATGATATTTGTCAGTCATGAGCAAATGTTTTCCTAGCTCAATACCAGGTTGATAATCACATCAGAGGTGCAATTGTTTACAATATCCACCTCAGGGGATTCCAGATGCATTATCCAATTCTCAGCTCCACTGCCTTGTCTTTTGAAATTTAAATAGTTCAAAACCTATCACATTATCTGGTAGGAAACCAAACCGTTATTTCTACTTTTGTTTGTTTTCTTTGGGAGTTTTTATATCCACATCTGGTTCTAAGTTTCAGCTTCCACAGAATTAGGTTACTTTTGTGATTATTTCACTAACTTATATATACTCTAATTTCCATTGTTATATTAGGTTATAAGGAATTTCTTTTATGTAAACAACTTTTTTTCTCAAGATATTTAGGTAACATCGATAGCCTGAAATAGTCACTATTAACCATAAAATCAAATAACTGAAATTTGGATCAATCTACTACTAGTAAAAATTAAAAACCTCTATTTTCCATTAAATTTTGACATTAAATATATATATATATATATATATATATATATATGTATATATATACATTTAATCTTTATGTATATATTATACATGCATTAAATATATATAACACTATCAAGACAAACTGTACACCATCATAGAATAACTTGGAAGCTATTTTTTAGCACCCACATCTTCTAATAATTAAGTGATCAAATTAGAATGTAAGAGTACAAATATTCTCTTTTTCTCTGCTGATACACTAACATAATTGAAGCCAAGATTCTAGAATCATTCAGGTGAATTTTTAAGGTGAATTATTCTGTCATTATTTCATAATAGTACACTGAATATTACTGGTAACAGAGATAGCCCAAGACACTGAAAAAAAAAACAAGACAGAAATTCCTTGAAATTTGGATTGACTAAAGAAGAATTAAACTCATGGACTTCTCAGGAAGTGCAGAATTGCTAAGACATTTAACATTTGTTTATATTGTGCCAGACATAGGCACACATACATCCACATATTCCAAGGTCCTGTCTTGAGTGTTGTTTATCTGTACTTGGGAAAGAAAGAGGACACAAAAACGCCAACTACTGTGAGCTGGCAACTGACCTAAGATTGAAACATAGAAAATGTTTTTTTTTCCTGATGACCATAGGATGCAAAATATGTCCTGTTTTCAGGACACGAGTGTCATAGAAAGTCACTTTGTAGCTATGAGAGAGAGAGAGAGAGAGAGAGAGAGAGAGAGAGAGAGAGAGAGAGAGAGAGAGAGAAAACCAAGACAAGGCAGTAATCATTTCTAAACACAGACAAGAACACTAAGAACCACAAATAGATCATCTATCTCTATTGCCTAGCTTTTGCACTAAATAAATCCATAGCTCTGCTTTGATTCCCCCACTCTTAGAAATACCACAAGGATATCAATCCTGCTTTCATCATTCCACCATGTTTCCTACACCCACATTCCCTCCCCTTTCCTCCCATCACTTTCCTATAACTAATCTAAGGTAATTCACACTATTATTCCCTAGTGCCCCCCAACTTATTGTGAATTAGTATTTGCATATTAGAGAAAACAGTAGGGCTTTGGTTTTGTGGGATTGGCTTATTTCACTTAGCATGATATTCTCCAACACCAAGCATTTACTGGAAAATTCCATAATTGCACTCCTCTTTAAAGCTGAGTAATATTTCATTGAGTATATATACCACATTTTCTTTATCCACTCATCTATTGAGGAACACCTAGGTTGGTTCCGTAGTCTAGCTATTGTGAATTAAGCTTCTGTAAACATTGATGTGGCTGTGTCACTATACTACGCTGATTTTAAGTCCTTTGGGTAGAAACCAAGAAGTGTGATAACTGGGTCAAATGGTGGTTCCATTCCCAATTTTTAGAGGAATCTCCATACTGCTTTCCATAGTGGTTGCAACAATTTGCCATCCCACCAGCAATGTATAAGTGTACCTTTTTTTGCCACATCTTCACCAACATATATTGTTGCCTGTATTCTTGATGATTTCCATTCTGACAGGAGTGAGATGAAATCTTAGAGAAGTTTTGATTTGCATTTCTGTAATTGCTAGAGATGTTGAACACTTTTTCACATATGTGTTGATCAATTGTATTTCTTCTTCTCTGAGGTTTCTGTTCAGTTCTTTAGCCCATTTATTGATTGGGTTATCCAGCTTTTTTGATGTTTTTTGAGTTCTTCATATATCCTATAGATTAATATTTTATCAGAGGTGCAGAACCATCATTGAAACACTAGCCAAAGCAATTAGACAACAGAAAGAAAGTAAACTGATATAAATAGGTAAAGAAGATCCCCCCATACTTTTGAGGAAGGAGCAATAGTGCTTACACAATCCTCTCCCACTTTTGTCTTTTGGTGGGGTAATGCAGGGAAAAGACTTTTACATCAAAATCCCCAATTGGGGAATTGAACTTAAGTTATTGTCCTCAAGAAATGAAGACAGTAACTTAAGTACAATTAGGGAATGGCATGAAGGCTTCATATATATCTGGAACTTATTTAAAAGATGAACTCCTTTGTCTGATGCTACAAAAGAAAATTTTGGTGGTCAATTGAAGGTGGGGGAGTATATTTTGAACATGCTGGGAATATAACTTATATGTAGGTATCAGACAATATTGGCTTTAAACTTCTTAGCAATTTATTTACATCCTCTCCACAGAAATTTAAATCTAATTCCTTATTTCCTGCATTTGGGCTAGTATAGTGACCCTTTTTAAAAAGACAATGCAATATAAGTGATAGAGTTTGACAATCAGAATTTGATTTAAAAAGAAAAAAAAAACAGGCTTCTCATGTCTTTCTTCATTAGCATTTTTATCTTTGTAACCCAAAGTCTGCAGGGAAGATATCTGACTATCCTGAATCTTCTTTCTTTTGGAGATCATGTAGAGAGCACAAAGAAAGATAGAGATTCCCAAGGAATCTAACCTGTCCCAGCCCACAGATATTTACAACTTGCACTTGCAGAAAGAAGTCTTTGGAATGATCCTCTGGACAAAGCCGCACTTACAATACAATAATTTGAAAAATCCCAGTTGGAACTGTATAGTCAAGATTCTTCTGATTTTCTGATCCAGATATTCTGTGAGGCAATAAATTATTATCATCTTTTTAAACCACTTAAATGAAATGGGGATGAATGATATTATTCATCCATACAAAACTAATACAGTAATTCACAATGGAGAAAAAATATTTAAAAAAATAGTTTGGACATACAGAGATAAATAAATGTAACTCATCACATCAATAGTCTTAAATAATCACATGATTAGCTAGATAGATGCAGAAAGTGAGCATCCATTCATGATCAAAAAGCTAGAAATACTAGGGATAGTAGGAATATACCTCAACATCATAAAAAATATATTTTAACCCTAAGACCAATATTCTCAATGGATAAAAATAGAAAGCATTCCCATTAAGAACTGGAACAAGACAGGGATGCCCTCTGTCAACACTTGTATTCAACAGAGCCCTTTAAACTCAAGCCAGAACAATTAGGCAAAATAAAACTCTAAAGAAGTTGAAAATGACCTTAGAAGATGAAAACACCTTCCATGTTCTTGAATAGGCAGCATTAGTGCTGCAAAAATGGCCATACTGCCAAAATGTTATACAGATTTGATGCAATTTCTATTAAAATTCCAATAACATTCTTCATAGAAATAGAAAAAGCAGTCATGAAATTCATTTGGAAAAATAAGAGTCCCAGAATGCCAAAGCAATCCTTAACAAGAAAAGTGTAGCAGGAGGCACCACAACACCAGGCTTTATATTATACCACAGAACTACAGTAACAAACACAGCATGGTGTTGGCACCAAAGCAGACATGAAGAACAATGGTACAGAAGACACAGAGATAAACCCACATAAATACAGTTATCTCATACTAGACAAAGGTGCCATACACATACATTGGAGAAAAGATACCCTCTTCAACAAATGGTGGTGGGAAAACTGGAAATCCTTACGTAGTAGAATTAAATTAAACCCCTATTTCTTAACTTAAACAATACTCAACTCACAGTGGGTCAAGAACCTTGACTTTAGACAAGAGACTAATAGTAGAAAAAGAGGCCCATACCTCCATTATGTCAGTTTAGAATATGATTTCCTCAACAAGACTGCTAAAGGACAAGAAGTAAAATCAAGAATCAATAATGGTTTGATATCAAACTAAAAAGCTTCTTCACAGCAAAGGAAACATTCAAGAACATGAAAATAAAACCTGCAGAATTGGAGAAAATACTTGCCACCTCTACCTCAGATAAAACATTAATCTCCAGGATGTATAAAGAATTAAAAAAACTTATCACCAAAAAAAACACACCAAATAACCCTAAATGTTCATAGGAACTGAATAGTCAATTCGCAAAAGAAGAAATACGGTTGACCAAAAAATATATTAAAAAATGTTAAAACTCTCTAGCAATTAGAAAAATGCAAATTAAAACTACACTGAGATTTTATCTCACTCCAACAAGAATGGTAATAATCACGAATACAAGTAACAATAAATGTCACCAAGGATGTGGGGGAAAAGATACACTCATACATTGCTGGTGGAACTGCAAAATGGTACAACCACTCTGGAAAGCAGCATGGAGATTCCTCAGAAAACTTGGAATGGAACCACCATTTGACCCAGTTATTCCATTCCTCTATATACATAAAAGACTTCATATCAGCATACTATGTAATGAAGCCACATCAATGTTTATAGCAGCTTAATTCACAATATTTAAATAGTAGAACCAGCCTAGGTACCCTTCAACGATGAATGGATAAAGAAAACAAGGTATATATAGACAATGGAATATTACTCAGCCATAAAGAAGAATTAAATATGGAATTTGCTGGTAAATGGGTGGACTGAGAGACTATCATCCTAAGTGAAATAAGCCAATCCCCCAAAACTAAAGACCAAATGTTCCTTCTGAATGCAGATGTTAAATCACAATAAGTGTGAAGGGGAGGAAAGAATAGAAGTTCATTGGTTTAGATAATTGGGAATGAAGGGAAAGGAATGGGGAATGGGAATAGAAAGACAGTAGAATAAATTGGACCTAACTTTCCTATGTTCATATGTGAATACATAACCAGTGTAATCACATTATGTACAAGACAAGAATGGAAAGTCATGTATGTATGTATGTATGTGTTATATGTAAAAATATATTTCACTGTTATGTATACCTTAAAAATAGCAAAGAAAACAAAGAAAAAACTAGGTTGGAATAATTGCCTGTTCATTTGGAAAAAGTCAGATGATGTAAAAGACTTAACAGAAGCAATTATTTAAAGCATTTTAATTTTGAAACTATAATTCTGCAAATTCCTTAACTAAACTACTAAATTCTATTTCCTATTACTCTATTTACTATGCATTATGTATATTGTGCCCAACTGATCACTTGTACAATATCTTTTCACAGTGCAAATGATGATAACTGTGGAGTTGAGATTGTTAGGCAGGCTTCATCTTCCTAAATTTTACTCTGTACTAAACATGAGTTATGCTAAATGCTTCACATTATAATTTTGTCAGATTTTGTTAAAGCAAATATTATACAATCAAATACAGTTTTAAAAGGAATTAATAATGATTTTTTGGAATTTCCATTACAATTAAATTGTAAGAAAAAATGGTGAAAGGGAGCTCAAATTTGAATTAATCTAATACAAATAAAGGTCTTTTACCTATTAAAATAATAATAATAATAATAATAATAATAATAATAATAATAATAAACCAACTTTGAGTTCCTTTGGCAGTTATACATAAATAACATTACCACACTATTCTTTCCAAACTATCATATCTTTCTTGAGGATTCATAAAATATTATAGTATCTTAATATTATCTCTGATATAGTGGAGAAAAACAGATGCTATAATACTATTACCTAAATCAGTTTACAGTTAACCTGCATCTAACCATATTTTGTCAGCAAAGCAGTCTTTTTTATCATGAAAGCATATTCTATACAATTGATGTGGATATAATGTAAGTTTCAGTTTAAAATAGTCCAGTTAAAGAAAAGGTGAAGTGCTAATAATTACCCTGTTTATAAAACTGAGCATTTAAATTCATGTTGCAAAATTTAATGACCATTCCTGCGGTGCCATCAGTAGGTATATACAGAATATTGTTCCCTAAAATAGTACATGGTCATTATATTAAATAGAGGAGCTAACACTGCAAAATTTCTATGCTGTGTAAAGCACATATTTTAATTTGTTTTTAAAAATAAGCCTACAATGTAGCTATCACATTCCATGTAACAGGTCCAGTACCTGTAAAATGTACACAATGCCCAGAAGTGCTAAGTAACTTACTCTGCATTTCGATCAGCATACAGTGGTACAGAGCCCTCTGAGTGCTTGCACTCACCACCCTGGGAACCCTCTCCATCTGAATGCTCCCTCCATCACTGTTTACTGACAGAATGAAGCATTTCCCATGTGAATTACTGTACAGTGTGCAGAAGAATGAATACTGCAACTCAACTGAGATGCCCCCTATTATAAGACAAATTTTATTTTAAAAAATTGTAAAGGAATCTCTTCCGAAATACACCTTTAAAAATTAAATCCATCAAAAGTTTCTTCAAAGGGTTTTCTCATAAGTGATCAAATTTTTAAAAAATTATTTTAATAATAAATCACATGCTATATTTTAAATAGTTTTATTTCACTAGCTTCTTGACAGCTGAGTAGTTATTATTATAACAAATAAAATAAACAGACAAAACTAAAGGTTCCATTTCTGTGGCTTAAAAATAATGTCTGGTGGACATTTTGTTTCCTATTTAGATAAAAATGTTTCTGACAAAACAAACAATTAAGAAAAAAGATTGAATAATAAACATGAAAAGAAAATTGGAATTTAAATTACTAAATGGTTAGAGATTCTAAATATATTTCATTTTCTTTAATTACAGCAGTCTCTGTATTTTTCTTTATGCTAGGTGTGGGTGACCATCTGAAATAGATAAGGAATAACATGCAAGAAAATGAGAACCCTAAATGATTCAAAGGAATCTAACAGGAAAAACTGAGGTGTGGAAAGTAGACTTTCATATTTGGACAATTGGTTTACTTTTATTTTTTATTCTTCAGAGGAAATTCACATTTAGCTAGGGAAAAATCAAACACTGCATTAAATTCTTCAATGCATCTGGAGAGTTTAATTTATGTGTGGATGCAGTTCTAAGGCTTACATAGAGAATGTGAGATGTAATACCCTTCCTTCCGTAATGTTAGTACTGCAAAATCTTCCAGGAGGAGGGGAGATACCTCTGACCCTGCAGACTATTCTAAAGATTGTCAAATATCATATGATGAGACGAGAAAGAAGTAGTGTTCATAGATATTTCCATTCCTGTTATTCCAATAATTATGTAAATGTTGAGGGTAGTTACTAGATGGGTAATTTTATACAATATTTTTAATGAATCTGCATTTTGACTAAAATCTGTCAGGTGATGTGAAGTGTAGAATTTTCCACTTTTTTTTCAAAGAGAGAGAGAGAGAGAGAGAGAGAGAGAGAATTTTTTAATATTTATTTTTCAGTTTTCAGTGGATACAACATCTTTGTTTGTATGTGGTGCTGAGAATCGAACCCGGGCTGCACGCATGCCAGGCGAGCGTGGTACCATTTGAGCCACATCCCCAGCCCCGAATTTCCCACTTTTAGTATCTTGTCAACACTCAAAAAAATTCATATTTTGAAGTATTTCAGAGTTCATTTTTGGATCAGAGTTGATAAGATTTTATTTGTACTATCATACTGGTAGATCAAATTCAGTTATTACCCAAATAAGCAAAAGAACTAAGTTCTCTAAGTGCTTCATATTTAACTGGATTTTGGTGTCTTTGAAACAAAATCACTGTTCTATTGAAAAGAAACTCACTAAATACTATGTAGATGGATGTATATTATTGGTTATGTATCCTTATCAATGATAAAATAAAGCGTGACTATTTTCCTCTAATGCAATAAAGTGCAGGCACATTCTAAACCTTTGAATAGTTTAAAAATATCATTTTCTGTTGTTCATTTTCTATTATTTGTTCTATTGTTGATTTTAATGAATTACTTTCATATATACATATTATAGATGTCATAGCATGAGATTTGTTTTTTTTTAAAATTTTGTATGCAGATTGGTCCTTTTGGAGAAAAGAGAACTGTGGCTTTCAACTTCAGATCTCAGTTGCAGATGCAGATGCCTATATTATTTAGTCATGTCTGCCATAATATTTTTATAGTTTGGATGTGAGGTGTCCCCAAAAAGTTTACATGTGAGATAGTGCAAGAAGGATTGGAGGAGAAATGATCAAATCATAGCCTTGACCTAATCAGTGATTGATCCCTGATGGGATTAACCGAGTGGGGTGTGGCTGGAGGAAGTAGTTCATTGGAGACATGGTGATGGGGTATGTATTTTGTATCTGGAACTC
Source organism: Callospermophilus lateralis (assembly GCF_048772815.1). NCBI lineage: Eukaryota > Metazoa > Chordata > Mammalia > Rodentia > Sciuridae > Callospermophilus > Callospermophilus lateralis. The sequence continues at coordinate 259,690 of NW_027512953.1, forward strand.
AGAGTCTCTCTCTCTGCTTTTTTGATCACCATGATGTAATCTGTTTCCCTTGACCACTCTTCCGCCATGATGTTCAGCCTCACTTTGAGCCCCCAGTAATGGAGCCAGTCTTCTATGGACTAAAAACACTATGAGTCCCTAAATAAATGTTTCCTCTTCTATAATTTTTTCTGGTCAGAGGTTTTAGCCACAACAACAAAAAAGCTGACCAAAAGAATATTTTAGTCAACAAGTGACCACATATACAAAAGTGGTTCCTTTAAGATATAATAGAGCAGAAGCATTCCTATGGCCTAGTGACACTGTAGCTGTCATAATATCAGTGCTACATATTGCTCACATATTTCATGGCTTAAAATTTGAAGGGATTACAGGGTGGTAATTCTAGGCAGGTGAGTTTTGGCTGGAGGAACTGGGTCTTTGGGGGTGAGCCTGGGGGATTACATGTTTTGCCCCTGGCTCCTCCTACTCTGTTTCCCAGCTGTGATGAGCAGAGCAGCAGTCCTCCATGACCATTTGCCACAATATATAGGCTTCACCTGAGTCCTAGAGAAATAGAGCCAGCTCACCATGAAGTGAACATTTGAAACTGTGATTCAAAATAACTTTTTATCTTCTAAATTATTATTTTCAGGTATTTTGACCACAGTGGTGAAACACTAACACACTTTCCACAGTGTCCCTTAGAATGATGCAGAATGAGAGCCTTGCCAGCTGCCAATGCCTTGACAATAAGCTTCCCAGGGCTATCAGCAGTAAGTATCTGTTCTTTATAAAAATCCAATCTCAAATATGTTGTTGCAACAACACCAAAAAATTCCAAAACTGGGAGTCTGTGAGGATTTTCAGTTTTGTCAGCTTTCTCAAAGTTACTCAGAGAGTTCCTACTTGGCCTAGTGCTTCTCTTTTAGGCAGTGTAGAATTGGTTGGCAATGTCTTCCTTATGACACTTCTTGAGTCCTACTTACATATTCCACTTATCCTTTATCACTGCTGATAGCTGTTGGTCTATTGGTCCTGGCCACACATACGTAGGATAAAGGATTGCTGGTCACCTCGCATCATCAAAAATGCCATGTGTGTTTGTGTGTGTGTATTTCCTATTATGTTATAACTCTTTAAAAAATAATGCCTTACCATATTGTTTTCTATGAGAGTCATTGATAGTATTAGAAGGCCCAGGATGGCGTGAGGAGACCATTAAGTAAAAACAGATTGGTATGAATCCTGAGAAACCATGGATGTGTAGATAATGGAAAGTGGAAAGGACATAGTAATGAGACAACTATACTAAGAAGATATCTTGGCATGGTGGAAACCAAACATTAAAACATTTCACAAAGAGACAGTGCCATAGGTGGGCTAGCTATGATAAGAACTAATGTAATATGGGATCTGTTATATGTTAGAATAGTAAAACCTTATCTATAAAAGTATTAAAACCATTGAATTCAAATATAATTTAATACACGGTGTCAATATTGCCAATATTGTGTATGTTCCACTTAAGATCCAATATTTTCTTAAAGACTCATCACCAGGTGGGGAATTTGTGTTAAATATTATATATGCAAAATGATATTTGTGGATTTCTAAATTCATGAAACTTTCTAGGATTCACACTAAAGTGAAATAAGATAAATAATTTAGAAGTACTGATAGAAATGTGAACTTTTCATATTTAAACTGTATTTTCAATAATACACCTTTTATTGATTTATTGCTTTATTCTGAATTCACCCTGCTCTATGAACATGGTCATTGACCTTTAATGCTTTTTTTTTTTCCTGTACAGCTGACATGAAGCTTTGTCAGGAGAAGGGCTGGAGAGGTTTCACAGGAAGAGGAGTCTTTCTTCTCATTTTAGTTTTCTCACACATAGTAAAAGCCCTTCTGACTCTTCAGTCTGTGTTTCTGTGGGAGACAGAGGCCAACATCACTAAGAAGCCAGCAGTTTCTCCCGACCTTCTGCCCACTCTGCAGTGGGTTTAGCAGCAGCCTCTCCATTGCTTTCAGGTCCTCCAATGGCCAGTTCTTGCTGAATACATCTGTGAGCACTCAGCTGCCAGCTGCTTCCCCATCATCTTCCAATGTACCTTCTTCCCCCACCACCAGGCGGTTTTATAGCAGAGTACCTGTAATTCTTGCATGATAGCTAATGTCCTAAATGCCCTGCACTTGGTTTGTGACAGCTATTGTCTCCCAACAGAGAACAGATTTTCCGGGCATCCCAAAGGCATGATTTCTTCCTACTTCCTCCATGGGTAGAATGCCACCAGTACCTCTCAGCTATCCAGAGAACCAGGACTGTGCCCTCTACAAAAAGGTCTAGACGTCAACCTGAAGAAAGTAAAAGTCTTCTTTAGGCATTGTTTCTCAGCCTGAGTGTTTGTGACTGCTATATTTATATTTAGAGTTCTCTTTACTTCCCACTAGATAATCCCTGTAAAATTCTCTCTTATAATTAATAATTATATTAACTTCCCTGGTTGGTCTTTCTTAAATGGATATTAGCTGATATAAATATTAATGTAAAGAATTCAAAATTTATAGTCTATGGCTCCATTTAATGATCATGTACCATAAGTTTAAATTTAACTATGTCTGTTAATATTTTAACTTCATTATCATTCTAAGGCTCATCATTACCATATTATGGATTGCATATTTTACATAAAACTGGCACTATTTTAATACAGAAATGTATGTCTCAAGTCAGTTTTTTTTTTGATATGCAAAAGGTAATATCATTTTCCTATTCTTTAGTAGATGTGTTAATCAATACTAGTTGTTATGTACATTGTCCAAGGTTAGGTAGCTCAGTTAAGTGGCATTCACACACAACAGAGCTATCTCTGGAATCTATGTTATCAACAATGCAGTGCTAACTTATGGTTTCTTACATTAAAAATATGCTTCCAAAGCTCTGAAAAATAAAACAGGTACACTATTCATTTTAATAATGCATGTAAACTTGACCTAGTTATTTCTATATCAACTCCATACTGGCCAAAATGGACAGTGAAGTCTTTGCACACTGCCCTGTAATTCCCAACTACTTCTGACTTAATTATAGGTCCAGGTCACGTCTAAATCTGTATTGTGATAGACATTTGTCCTGGTCCATTTTCTCTTGCTATAACAAGTGAAGTGTATAGTTTATAAAGAACAGAGATTTATTAATTATGCTTCTGGTGACTTAAAGTCTGAGAGTATGGCAAACACAGTGGGTATCAGATTTCTTGCTTTGTCATAATGTGGCAAAGGATGTAACACAGCCACGAAGCAGAGGTGTTCAACCTCAGCTTCGTATTCCCCTTCCTAGGAAGCTACTAATGTCATCATGAGGCCCCACCCTCATGATATTACCCAACCCTAATTACCTCCCAAATGTCTCACCTCTAACCCCATCAGTGTATGGATTTGTAGTTTAGTTTCTAACACATAAACCTTTAGGGAGACATATTCAGAACATTTCACAAGACAATTGGCTAGGACAATGAACTATGTTACTTGTCACCAGCTGGCTGGATTGGCGAGATGAGCTGGGTTCAAAGGAGCTGGCTGTATCAATAACTAAGAAAATTGAAAAAAAACCACACAGCACAGGAACATAAGTTTCTAAGATCAAGGGCAAGTCAGTTTGGTGACCCCAAGAATCATCTCCAGTGCTGGAAGGAGCAAGAGAGTGAGTGCACCTGAAACTCCCCTATTTATCAGGGAGAAGACATTTGATAAAATATTCCACCCAAATAAGGCAAGGGGTCGAATATCCAAGGATGGAATCTTGCTTGGTGATGGCCTGTGCTCAGGAGATTGATTGACTTCTTGGCAATCACACTCATCTTAGGTGATACGTGGGATCATAGACAGAGTGAGAAGAAAGGCACTTTTGAGTCCCACAGCCCAATCAGTGTGAAAAGCCACCAGTCCCCTCACATACTCAAATGCACATAGCTCACACACATAGCCCATGGAAGGCTTGTGATGGTTACTTCCAAGGCGTTTCATTAAATTTCTCTTCATAATGCATTGCTACAATTCATTATTTTTTGTTTCAAATGTATTTGGTGTCACTATAATTAAAAATAACTGGAGATCATGTAGCACATCCAATTTCCAATAGTCACATTCTAAGTTTTTTGATAGCAAATCTCAATGTCCTGGACAATTCTTTCTGAAACTTACCAGTTAACTGTATTTAATGCTTATGTAACTACACATATACTTGTCTGCCTCACTTGTAGAATGTAAGCTGCTTGTGGGAAGAGTCATGTCTGTCTAAAATTCAGGCCAGAGCCTGCTTGTATTCATTCAATAGATGCATAATAGGAAATAACCGAATTCTCTCAAATATTGTTTTTATAGCAACATAAATGTCTAAAAATCTGTTTTATTTTTGCTTGTTTTTTCAAAGGTCTGTTTTTCCATGTATAAATCATGTAGACCACATAGAGCTTTATTTCTTTCTTATACATCAACATCATTACCTTAAAGAGAAATTCTATACTTTTATTTAGATTACTGCCCATATTTAATAGATTCTGAAGAGTGTGTGCTCAATAAAAAAGACTTGTTGATGGATTCTTTAATCTGCAGCTGCTTACTCTAAATGAGGGAGTATAACAAAGTAAAAAGATGTGTCGTGTTTTCTAGATGTCAGTGTCTGAAATTATGCCTTCCCCCTAATGATGCTCTGTTGAGGAAATGGAATGTGAAGTACTGTTCTGAGGCTCTAAATGTGGCATGTAGCATAATGAAAAAGAAAAAGTGGCAATTCTTCAGAGATGTGTTGGTAAAGCCTTCCTGCAGAATGGTAACAAAGAATGCTGAGGGTGAGCTAGAGGATGTTTTAAGCCCTGTTCTCATCTCTTTCATCTGTTTCTCCTCCAGTTCTATGTTTTAATTAAAAGAGTAAATTGAAACAGCCTGAATCTTTTAGCACCAATGTTCTCAAAGGATGTTACGCAGCCAATTGGGTTAAGAATCAGGCATCCGAAACCTAATTTTCAGCCAACTAGTCAATGACTAGCACTCTGGCCCTGGATAAATCTCATAATCCCTCTCATAACTGCTTCAATCCTGGCAGAGTGAAAAGGCAAGTGTGTCAGCTCATGGTGCCACTCACCAGGAGTATAATGTCTCCATGGAAGCACTTCTAACTAGAGGTTGCTGGGCTAACCCCAAACTCGACATTGAGGAACCAAGCTGACAGATCTTGATGATTTGCTTCAAATCATGGCACAACAAATTTATTAGTATTTAAGTCCTAAGAGAAATATATAATCAAATAAAGATGAACATTCAGAATGTAAATCTCCTACTAAACTTAAAAGTATATATGGCAAATAGATGAACCACTTTAGGAGACTGTCACCTTGACATTTCTAACTTTAATTTACTGGTTTCTTTATGGACATTTTGAGAGATTTATAATTTCCAATAAGAATGTGATTTAGCACATCAGCATAGATTTTGATTTACATAGGTATGGCCGTCATAAAATTAAGCTACAGACACATTCTGCTTTCCATGGACTTCAGAGTTTAAATCAAAGCAAAACTAACAGAAAAACATCAACAAACTAAAGCAAAAATTGTCTGATATAAAAAGCAATGAAATATTCCTGTCCATTTATTGTTGTTAGAACTGCAAGCTATGTCCATGCATTGGATTTTATTTTCAAGGTAATCTGAATATGTACTCTTTAATATATAGATGTGATAATTTGTACCAAGTAATCCTTCCTCAGTATGTCAGATATAATACAAACAGTGAAAAAGTAGTATTAAAGTAAAGCTGCTTTTATTTTTCTTCATCACGTTTCTAAACATTTAAAATTTTCATATGCTGGCCCATTTCTTCTTTCTTAGCATGTAGTTTTTTTTGTTGTTGTTGTTTGTTTGTTTGTTTTCATGAAGGAGCAACATTCACCTGAAATAAAAGATCTAGGTATATTTAACAACCTAGAATTGTTAATTCAGTGTAATTCCAGTTACATTACTATGACAAAATACCAGAGACAGAATACTTAAAAAAAGAAAATGGTGTTTCAAAAAATCAAAGGCATGGTGCCTGCATCATCTCATTTCTGGTGAGGGCTTCTTTCTTGGCTGTGCACATCATGGTAGGAGAGCATGTTGGAATAAACAGCCACATCTTAAGCCCAAGAAGCAGAGACAGAAAATGGGAAGTGCCCAGCTTGCTCCTTTCATAACAACCCTTTCACAAGAACTCAAGCATGTTGTCAATGACCTAAAAACCTCCTGCCATCATCATGGGGATTGTGTCTTTAATTACATGAGTTTTTAATGAAACACAATTAAGCAACATCCAAACCATTATGGCCAGAAAAGCAAAAGCAGAAGCAGAAGGAGAAGGAAGAATAGGAGGAAGAGGAGACAGATTTAAAGAGGAAGAAGGAGGAGGAGGAGGAGGAGGAGGAGGAGGAGGAGGAGGAGGAGGAGGAGGGAAAGGGAGGAATTAAAAACTCAGAAGGAAAGAAAAAAATGAAGTAGATAAAAAAGAAAGTGCATGTGAGGGAGCAAATGAGAGAAAAAAAATGAAAGAAAACCATAGTCTTCATTATGGACTGAACATTTGTTTTCCTGTAAAATTATAGAGTTCAAATCATGAAATGATATGAATTTTCAGATTAATACTATTTTTGAACACCTTTGTTACATAACCAATTTTGATGACGATGTTAGGACCAAGCCTCACAGATAGGATTGGTATACCTACATATTGCATGCAGGTATTGAGTATCATACCACACTTCATATATAACACAACTATTATGTGTTAACAAATATTTTAAAACAAATGTTTAAGGATACAGCAATGTTAACTCTCCTGGTTTGATCATAGCATACAACATGCATGTGCTAAATCATTACATTGTGACCCATAAATATGTATAGTTAGAATAACAAGAGCAGAAAGTTATTTTTGAGTGAAATCTTACTGCATTATCAGAATGTATGTTTGAAATAATAATGTTAGAGATAAAAACAAAGCAATAAAAGAAAGAAAGAAAGGAAGGAAGGAAGGAAAGAAAGACCAAAACTCTCTCTTCAACACCACATGGCAAACATAGTGAGAAGGAGGACATCCTTAAGCCAGGAAAAGGGCCATTAAGAAAGGAATTGGAAAGCACATTGATCTTAAGACTTTCCAGCCTACTAAACTGTGAGAAAAAAGTATTTTGTTGGAGCAGTGTGAGCTGACTGATAATCTTTATCAAAAGTGATTTGAATTCATATTTTTAAAAACATTTTGAGTTTTCAAAGTGATTGCCTTAATGTGAACAGGGTCTCTGTAGAGGTATACTTCTAGAGATACAAAATACTTAGAAATAAATAGATGGCTAAGGAAAAGGTGGAGAATTGATGCTGTCATTGTAAATCACAAATTTCAGCACTGCCATGATTTGACAGTGTCACCTGATCCCCAATTTCACTTTAAAAAGTAATAAGAGAAAACTATCTTTGAGAGGTGATTAGGTCATAATGCTTGCACATCCATGAGTGGGTTAATGCTGATTATAAAGGGGCTTGAGGCTACTAATTCAATCATTTGCTGCCTCTCACCTTCTCTTTTCCCTTGTGATGTAGACTGTCTCTGCAGAAAGGCCCTCACCAGATGGTGCCTCTGGATTTTGGACTTCTTAACCTTCAAAACCATGTGCCAAATATACTTCTATTGACTTTAAATTGTCCAATCTGTTACAATAATGCAAAGTGAAATAAAACATCATGAGGTATCTTTGTTTAGTGTGTAAAAGTTTATTTTTATTTAGTTGGTCAGCATGGATTCCAGGCTCACACAGGAGAAGTCAAAGTACTTCATATACATAATTCTATGTATGATGCCATTTGTGGGACTGCTCATGTTCATCACAGGCTAAATTGGTCTCAACTTACAGGTCTCTATAATGCCACATTATGGGGAAAAATTTTCCTAAACCTCTAAATTCAGTTTAAGATATTCCATTTTTGTGATGGCATTAATCATTTTATTTTTGTGTGACATTATTTATCACAATATAGTATTAGTGTCTATTTACTTATTTTTCCCATTCAATTGTAAAATAAGACTCAAAGCTATATAAAAAAGGGAGTGATCATATATCTTCTAACATATCAGAGAGGCAGGGTGTAGTTCCACACTAGAGTGCTTATGTAGCATGAGTGCTGCCCTAGGTTCTATCTCCAACACTCCCACCCCCAAAATAAATATTATATATAAATTTAGCTATGTCAAGAATGGAGTTTTAAACAAAGCATTGTCCTCAATAATCTATGCTAAAGTAAGTAATCTTTACAATAAGCCATGAAGGTAGCTTATTATCTCTCTTTTCATCATTACAGAGAGGGAGGCAAATAGAGATTAATGAGTTTTTTCAGGGTCCCTAATAAGTAGTTTTGTATGTGTATCAGGATTTAGATACAAAAAATGATAATAAGCACTTTGATCATAAATATTATAATATTTTGTATCATATTTTAACCTCAAGTGATACAAATAGAAACTACCACAAAAATGTACTCAATAGATGTTGCTAAATATTAATTAAATGCTCTACTATCTGAAATACAAAGTCAAATGAAAAATAAATCTAGTATTTTTGGATATGTGTTTTTATTTTCAAAATCTTTATCCTGATTTCATTTGCTGTATTGACATTTCACTATCACCAATTAATAACACAATATCTTTCCTTTAAATATACAATTAAGTAATTTTCATTCTGCTTATCTTACTAGTTACCCAAACTATAAGGCAAGAGAAAGAATATAAAAATAGAATCTTATAACAAGGTGTACTCTTTATAACTGTGCCCCTGGTTATTTCCCTTTAAAACAATAGAAAAATAAAGAAATAAATAAGTAAATAAAATCACTATAGGTTTAAAATGCATTTATATATCTGTTATTGTATAGATCTATTAAAAATGTTTATCAAATTCCTACTATAAGCCAAATATCACATTAGTTTCTGAGGTTTGAGTTAAAACACATTCCTCTTTACTCATATATGTTAGTAGGCTGGCATTGCAAATAAGCATAAATAAAATAAAATATGCACATATTTCCAAACACTTAATATTTTGAAGGAGAAATACATATAACTGATAGAACATGTGACTGGGAGCTCAGGAAGAAACAAGAGGAACTGAAATGAGACTAGGAAAAAACTTGGAGAGAAGCCCAGATCACATAAGCAAGAGACTTTAGGATTGCACTAATTGTTGTTTTTTTTTTTTTCATTCTAAGGAAAGAGAAGAAGATTAATGAGGTTTTATATAGGAGATATCATGGTGAAATTATCATTTTGAAGAGACCATGATATTCCATGTAGAGAGCTAAGTTTCAATGTTCCCTGTGAAGATACAGTGACCTGTTGCTATTCTATGGATAAAAATGAAAGAAACACTACATTTATCAAATCTTCAGAGGCACTTCATAAATGTCAACGTGTAAATCTATTTAATCCTCAACTAGTTCTCATTGTTATTCCAGATTTTATAGATGAAGAAACTGAAGCAAAAAGTCAATGAAACTTTTTCCACATTCATTTAGGCACTATGTAATGACATCGCTTTCAAACATCTCTGGTTTTGACAATGAAAAAGAAAGGACTAACTGGAGAGCTATTTGGAAGGCAAAATGCACCAGTTTTAGTTGGTAAGAGAGTGATTTGGTAATGATCTGGAAGAAGGAAGAAGGGAGTAGAGGTGAAAAGCAAAGACAACCCTTAGGTTTCCTATTTATGCCATTTTATATGGATTATCCTGCTCATTGAGCTTGGGAGGAGCTAATCTTCCCAAGATGATAAAAGTTTTAGCTTTGGATATGATAGCCATGATGATTTTGGGATGTTTCAGGTAGAATTGCTATGAGAGTTGGGTACAGATTTCTTCAAGTCAGAAATGATATCAGTGAATATGGAGGTCCTAAGTACTTGGGGTGCTAAGCAGTGGCTGGGAAAGGCCGCCAACAGCAGAGGTGTGACTGTCTTGAGGATTCTCGGAAGTGGGATTAGGCTCAAGATTTTAGAAGCTCTAATTTAAACACAGAACTGTGTACCAAGAAAAGCTCGAGAAGTGGTTATGGTTATAGGAAAAATTCAGATAGTTATGGATGAAGTGTGTTTCAATTCAGAGGAATTAGCCAAAAGCACAGAATGATGACTTTGAATTAAGAAGTGCATTTTCCTTAGAAAAACAAAACTGTCTTTAAATTTTCTTTAAAATTGTAAATTAAATTGTTTTATATTTAAATTAAAATTTTTATGTAACACAAATAGCCTGACTTTGTTGAGAGTTCTCTCATAAGTAAGAGTGATGTAGGGTCAGTGGGAAAGTAGATGTCATGAGGAAATGGGAAAAGAATACAGAGCAGATTTAGGCTCTTAAAAGAATGGTCAGAATAGCAGCAAAAAGAGAGATGGTTTATAAGTTGTGTGCTTGATTTACCTTTTTTTTTAAATAGACATAAATTTAAATTCTGAATATGAAGGATCAGAAACTCAAAGACTGAATGCAGAAGAAAGAGGTGAATGATTAAATAATGTACAGGTCATTTTGGGCTTATGAGGAGAAATGATTCTGTGTTCACAAGGAGGACACATTTTCAATTTTAATGAAATTAAAGAATAACCATGGTTATAGTAATTAAAGTGAATTTTATTTTGTAATTAGGGAGGGTTTTTGTTTTCTAAATATAAATAAACCCCTTACACTAATCAAGTTAACATAGTTGAAGAAGTTATAAAGAGAGTTCCACAGTGCAGGATTTTTGTCTGAATGGTATTAATGACTACCATAAAGAGAGCTTAGATGAAGTAGAGGAGACTAGTGATTACTGCACATGAAAAAGAAATTGTGGTATGAATTCATAGGATGTAACTCCCATAGCATATACCCAGCCAGCATATACCCAGTGACATTTGAAACCAAATTCAAAACCCACTGATTTCTAGCATGAGAAGGAAGCAGCAAACTACCCAGAAATAAGTGCTTTTAAGCAAATAAAGTGCTTTTGACGCAAATAAATTATCAGCTAATTCCATCCAGAAGCAAGCTACACAGACCTTGAGAATTTCTTGCACAGCATTCTTCAAAAGGAAAACAGAAAGTGTGTTTCTAGTGTCATGCCTGCTTTTTCCAATGGTTTTGTTTACTATTTGCATATATTTTTTAATTCATCAGTTTAAAATATCCATATGCACCAGCTTTTCATATTTAATTAAGCATCTGTAAATGAGTACTTCCTTTGGTTGTGTATGAAGATAGGCTGGGAAAAGTTTGTATGAATCTCGTAACTCATATTGCTTAGAAATTCTTAAATTAGGAAGAATGTCTCAAAATTTGTCCAGTATATCTGTATTCCTAAATGAATCCATGTATTTTTAGAACAAAGAAAAAATAAAAATAAGAAGGTAGGAGGTTCCCAATGTCATAATTGTATACACAGTAAAGCTTTCTTGTAATTTTACAAATATTGTTGGAGTTTGATAAATTAATAAAATTTGTTTTTAAAGTATAATTACAGCTTAAATATTACTTTAAGAAAAAATGTATATATACATGTACTTTTTAACCTAAGTATTCAAGCACAGGAAACTCTTTTAAATATGAATTTTAGAACAATAGTTGTCTGGCAAAATTCACACCCACAATTCATTTCTTAGTATGTTAATCCTTTTAATTTTAGGAGATGGCCAAAGTTGGCAAATATTTATAAAATGATTTTAGTTAAATTTTCAATTAAACATCTGGCATATGAGGCTAATTTAAAAGATTTTTTTTACTCTTCTAAATATTTCAACAATGATTTTATGAAAACAACCTTTTTCTTTAACCAATCATGATTTACTATTTAATAACATGACTTTATAGTATTTAATACAATAACAATCACAAATGTGTTAGATTTTTATCGTTGTGACCAAAGTACCCAACATGAACAATCTGGAGAAGGAAATGTTTAATTTGACTCACTATTTGGAAAATTAAGTCCATGGTTGGTCCCTTCATTTGTTCTGAGCTGGAGGTGATGGAGAGCATTAGGGTGGAAGAGAATGGTGGAGGAATGCTGTTCTGCTCATTGCAGCTGGGAAGCAGAGAAAGAGTAATAAGAGAAAGGGGCAAAATATATGAGTCCCCAAGGCACACACCAAGTGAACCACTTTTTCCAGCTTCACCTCACCTGCCTAGAGTCACCACCTAGTGATCCATTCAAACTATTAATCCACCACATGGAATAATCCACTGATTTAGTTACAGCTTTCATACTGTAACCATGTGCTTTTGGGGGACACCTCATAGAGAAGGCCACCTGTGAATTACTCGAGGGTCTTCACTTGGTATGGAGCCATGGAGATTTAGGTTTTGGGGGGGAGCTATCCGAGCTCCCCCTGCCACCCCAACTCCCAAGCACATTAGATTGTCCAGGGCACATGACCTCTATCATTGCTCTACTATGAAGATTCCTCTAGTAGCTCTGGAGTTGGGCATAACCTGTTGGGAACTAGACAGCCCACCTCCTACCGTATTTGGTAAAAAACATTCCATGGAAAACCTTTGATGTACCTCAGTATAAAGAAAGCAAGCCCAGGCTCGATTTTGCTCTTTAAAATATGGAAGCTCCATCTCGTCCCACCCCTGCTTTTAGAATTACTTTGTGTCCTGTGGTTTTTTTCACTGCTCAACTTTTCTTAGCTTTTATTCTGCAGGCAGCCCATTCCACCCAAAGGAACTCCATTTCGACTACCCTTGAGGGACGCGGATGGGGAACCTCATATCCAAACCATGAGAAGAAGTAAAACAAACACAGAAGAGTGGGCATTTAGAAGATTCCTATCTCACCTAATGAAATTTAAAGAATATCATATAGTCCCATGAAAATGACTAGTTATGTTTAAACAAAGAATAAAGAGCCTTAAAGCACAGTACATAAGTTAGGTGAAAGTTCACTTCCATTCATTATCAAACAAGTTTATTAATGACAAGGGCCATGAAGGTGGCCTTTATGACATTTCCTTATGTATATAAGGAAAGAACTATGTATACTTGCTAAAAACTAAACTTTACACTAATTCTCTTTAGAGAATACAATGCACATTTTCATCAAGGTCAAATAATTTTAAATGCTAATATGTATCATTAATAAGTGTAAATACCTTAAACAATTTAAATATAAAAGGGAACTTATGATTTCTCTTCAAAGAAACTAATGCATTCAACAGCCATTTAAAAATTAGACCTAAATTTCTTTAACAAATGTGGAGGGATGTAAAATCTTTCCATTTTCTGTAAAGAATTGCTGGGAATTCTATATAGTAAATAATATGAAAAATAAAAATGAAGAATGAGCATTTCAATGTGATTCAGATAATGAGTAGATTTGATTTTTAAGGAATTTTTCATGTTAAATAAAAATGAATGCTTTTTGACAGAATTGCTAAACACACATACTGACATGTCTTAAAGTTACTAAAATGTTGAATATAATGTTAGAAATAACATTATGCAAAACCTATTCAAATTGGTTGAGATGTGAGCACTGTCATGATGACTGACTGAAAAATGGCATGATGTTTGATGATAAATGGCAATGTGTCAGGGTGTCAAACTTATGAAAAGGCCTCCAGCCGAGTGCCACAGAACCTGAAATGTTTTCAGGTATGTTGAAAATTTTCTTATTATGAAAAAAGAGAATATAAACAAAATAAGAATTACAAATATCTATCAAATTTTAACTTTATGCAGTCAGTGTATCATATCAGACAAAATTTACAAAACATTTGATTATATATATATTTTTTTAAAGAAAGAGAGAATCTTTATTTTATTTGTATGTGGTGCTGAGGATCGAACCCAGCACCCCGTGCATGCCAGGCGAGTACACTACCGCTTGAGCCACATCCCCAGTCCTTGATTATAGTTTTTACATTATTTAATTTATGAGTTATCTTTTCATTTTTCTCTCCCTTTTTCTTAGACATTTACATGTGCCAGCAAAAATATATATCAAATTAAATTTTCATTATAATGAACCAAATAAATAGTACAATAAATTGATTCTTAGAGCCCATATTTCTACCTTAAATAATAACTTTGAACTTAAGGATTATAATCTTATACTTTTGAACAGCTTTTATGAAGGATTAAAAAAGAAAAAGATCAGAGTAAAGGTTTATTAAATGTACCATAGTGAAATATCTATAAATAATTATAACATCTATCATCATTTTCCAATAGATATGATGCAAGAAAAAATATGTACTGAAGAACTCTAATAATGGATTGTTATCCAGTGAAACCATGCCCTATACTGTCTTTGCTCTTTTTTAAAAAAAATCATAATGGGGATTGACCAAGGGTCCTTAACCACTGCACCACACCACTGACCCTTTTTATTTTGAGATAGAGTCTTGCTAAACTGCATTAATCCCTGCTAAATTGCTGGGGCTGGCTTTGAACTTGTAACTTGTGATCCTCCTGCCTCAGCCTCCTGAGTTGCTGGGGCTGTCTTTGAACTTGTGACTTTTGATTCTCCTGCCTTAGCTTCCTGAGTTGCTGTGATTACAGATGTGTATCCTGATACTCAGCCCCTCTTCATTCTTATTAATATTCTTCTTATTTTAAATGTTATTGGATATATGTCAAACTGTGTAATATTTTTAAAGGGGGCTTTCTTTACTTTTCCTTCTATCAAAATCTTTCTCTTATTTTATATTGTTTATTTCATTAATTCTTCCTTTATTGTTATGTCTTCTTTAGTTTTAATTGAGATTTAATTTGTTCTATTTTTAATGAATTCTTTTTTAGAATATACTATGAATTTACCTTTGGTATAGGATTTATAAAAATGAAATCAAGACATCAATCATTTCTTTAATTATTACTGTAGCTTATACTATTTGCTTTGATACTATCCCGTTATAAATATTTTGTAATTTCTGGTGTAATTTTTCTTTCTTTACTTGAATTATATTGAATTTCATTAAATAAAAACCACAAGTATAAAGTATATTTTTATATTATTTTTCATTTAGTTACTCTAATATTTTAAAGTAGCATGTATTTTCACAATAGTGACCATTCTTCAAAAATTTAATGAGACTTCCTGTGTCTGTATTTTCAAATTAATTAAATGTGGAAATGTATATAGCAGTCACTCTATTAGTTTTGCATAGGTACATATTCATTCTGTTTGTTAATATTTTTTCAAGTATTGTTGAATGGTTCTTACTGAACCTTAGATTTTGTTAATATTTCCATAGTAAATTCAGTTCAGTTGGTATAATAAATATAAATACTTACTTAATCATATATTCTGATTTACTACTATTTTCTTATATATTTTTCTGTTTCCTGTTTCCTTTTTTTACTATAATTTTCAAGTTTTACTTTTTATTCTATTAAAGATTCTAAAATAGCTAGCATAAAGTGGATTACATTAAATCTGTTATCTTTCTCTTGATGAAGGATGCTTGAGGAGTAAGAAATGATCATTTAATTCCCCTACTAAAACATACTAGCATCCAGACCTCTTGTAAAACTATTGATGATGCTTACTAGAAAAATCTGGTGCATTTCTTTACCTATTAACTGCATTTAACAATATATAACTGGTATCTTTAAGCTTTTGTATTTTTGTAAAAAAAAAAAAAAACTTTTAAAAAAGAACAAAACTGAAAACTGTAAATTATACAGTCTATTTTGGGCTTTATCATGATTAGATGGAAAATGGAGTAGAATCATCTAAGCTGTATACACAATAGAAAATAAAATGATAAGTTCCAAACTAGAATAACATCCTTTTCAGTAATGTGTCCACTTGAGTTTGTCTGAACCTTGTACATTATCCAATTTGGCATACATCCTCATTTTGGAGAGGAAGGATTTATGGAAAGTTTTGTCTGATCTCCTGTACCTTTCCTAAGGAGGAATGGATCCCCTGTGTCCTGTAATTTCCTATAATTTTTTAAAGCATTTGTATCTTTTAAATAATTTAGTAAGTTCTGTGGTCTCTGAAATCCGATTTGACAATTTGACTCTGTGTGTTACTGCATACTTTTAATATTTCTAGTAAATTAATATTCCAAATCCTAACTACCATAATAAAACATGTTTTCAACTAATATAAGAGCATTTCAAAATAATCCAAGTAAGA
This sequence comes from Callospermophilus lateralis, assembly GCF_048772815.1. Classification (NCBI taxonomy): domain Eukaryota; kingdom Metazoa; phylum Chordata; class Mammalia; order Rodentia; family Sciuridae; genus Callospermophilus; species Callospermophilus lateralis. Next base: position 275,877 of record NW_027512953.1, read on the forward strand.
TGCTTATGTCCATTCCTCTCCAAACTATTTGTCCTTGGCAACTATCTCTTTTTTGTAGCTCCCCCGCCCCCGCCTTTTTTTTTCTTTTTGACACCAGTACTTTAACCCAGAGGTATTTGACTGCTGAGCCACATTCTCAGCCCTTTTTATTGTATTTATTGTGAGACAGGATCTCACTAAGTTGCATAGGGTCTTTTCTAAGTTGCTGAGGCTGGCTTTGAGTTTGCTATCCTCCTACATCAGACTACTGAGCTGCTGAAATTATAAGCATGGGCCATCACCCTGGCTAGAATGATGTTTCTATAAACATCATTAAAAGTTTGATGTTACAATATGTTATATAAAACATATGAAACAACAACAACAAAAAAACTCCATCAAGCAAAAAATGTTCAATGCATTTTCGTGTTTTTTTTTTGCTAGAGTATATTAGTGTATGTATTTCTTTAAAATACATGAAAGGAATATACTTTCTATTTTTCATGTATTTCTTTAAAAATGTTTTTGCCTCAACAAAATATCATATCATAGTTGGGTATGGCTTTCAGGGACCTTATCCCTTTATTGACTATGTTTTGATATTATATCACAACCTATTTGTTCATAACATTGAAAAAAATAATTTCAATATACTATTCTTTCTTATAAACCACTTTTATTTTGTCTGGAGCCTTTAAATTTTTAAAAAAATGTTTACTGCTAAAATTCAGGATTTTTCCTTAAGACATCTATATGTGTGTTCTTAGTAATTTTGTTAGCAGTTTTATTGACTTATACAATTTTTAACTGAAATAATTCTCTAGCTCAGAGAAATATTGTATTATTCTCAACTGTTTTTCATTGTGTTACTTTTTCTCCTGTAACTCCTATTAGTTGCATGATAAATTCATCTTCCAAGTATCATCTCTGGCCCATTTTCTGTTACATTTTCTCTCAATATTTCTTAATGTTCCTTTCACTTTTATTCTAATATGGTGCCCAGAAATTCTATTATTATATTTTAGTTCTTTAACTGAGTGAGCAAATTGATATTAAGGAGAGAGAGAGAGAGAGAGAGAGAGAGAGAGAGAGAGAGAGAGAGAGAAAGAAAGGGGTGGCAGATAAAAGAGTGGGAGAGCAATCTCTGTTGGTCTGGAACTTTTCAACTAGGATAATATATTTTTAACACAGCTTTGGAGATAAAAGACATCAATAAACTTACTTATTTTGGAGGGGGCATCTGCATATTTCTAGTCTATTGTGTGACATTGAGAAGAAATGTGCTATATATATGCTTTTTCTATCCTTGAGAATCTACAGAATCTGAGAGTAAAATACTAGGGACTTTAGACAGAGAATGAAGACCGTAACAGATTTCCATGTGTCCTCCATGTGTTTTGAGCCTATGAATTTGTGTTATCTCTAAACTCTCCCTTTGACTCTATAACTTTATAGAGTCGTGAGCCACCAACCATGACTCTATCTATTTGAGAGTTTAAAATGTATCAAATCTCTCAATAGAGAGAAAGGTTGAAAGATTGAATCAGTCACCTCAGTTCAGCAGTTATGTATTATTGAATATTGAAAGAATATGGAAGGTTTTTTTTTCTTGGCTCTTTAAAGAATTCAGCATATCTCTCTGGCCTCTAGTGTAGCCCAAGAAATCAATAAATATCCTGAAGGGAGAAGCTACAAGGTCTGTGGGTCTTTTTATATTTCTTGTGTGCTGAGGGGAGAAATCTACTATTACATTTACCTTTGCTACTCTGTACATGATGAATTTTTTGATCTCTGGCTATTTTAAGAATTTTTCCTTATTTTTAGTTTTATAAAACAGACTAGGATATGTGTTATGGGCTGAATTACACCTTCCTCCCAAACAAGTTTTGTTGTTTTGACTCCCAAGTACCTCAGAATATATCCTTATTTGAATACAGTGTCTTTAAGAGGTAATTAATAAAATGAATTCAGAGGGTAGACCTTAATCCAGTATGGCTGATGTTCTTTTTAGAGGAGGAAATTAAGATGCAGTCATGTACAAAAGGAAGAAATATGAAGACAGGGAGAAGATGCCCACCTGTAAACACAGAACAGATTCTCATCACAACCCAGATGACACTTTAGCCTCATATTTCTAGCTTCTAGAACTATAAGAATAAGTTTATTTTATTTAACACTCACCCTGTGGTAGTTGATGATGGCAGTCCTCTCCTATGGAGTGCCTTGCTGTAGCTTTGCTCATGCAATCATTTGCTTGAGGTTTGTTACATTTTACATAAAAGAAACCTGCACCAAGTTTGCATTCTTCATCAAAATTTTAAATATAATGGACAATGCAAAGGAAAGAACAAATCAGGCAGCTTGAAGAAATATCAATGGAAATTTCCAAAACAGAAGCTCAAAGGAAAACTAAACAGAATGAAGAAGTTGGAACAAAGTTTCAAAGAACAGAGGAATTATATGAAAAAAAAAATGCAACATGTATGTACTAGAAGAAAAAGCAATAAAGTAACAAAAGAGGTGCTTAAAAAAATGATTCAGAATTTTTCAAAATTAATGATAGAAACCAAACCACAGATACAAAAGTTTCAGGAATAAATGTGCGTGTACACACACACACACACACACACACACACACACACACACACACTGGTGTGTGAAGGGATAGACAGGAACAACAATAGCAAACAGTACACTTTGGCATACCATATTCAAGCTGCTGAAAATCAGTGAAAATAAAAAAAAAATCTTAAAGAATTCCAGAGAGGGAAAACAAATCTCCTCTATAGTTGATCAAAGATTAGATCACATCAAAATTGGTTTTAGAAACCATATAAGAAGATATTAGAATGAAACCTTTAAAATTTTATAAGAAAAATATTTTTTTGGTATTCTCTCTTCATCTTCTCTGAGGACTCCACTTACACTTACATACATTTGGTTACTTGATACATTCTGTCAACTCATGGTTGCTTTATTTTAAAAAGTTTAATTTTACTCAGCTTCATTATATATTAATTTATATTACTTTGCTTCATTGTGTATGTTTCTATTACTATATAGGGTTACATGTTTGTTTGGTTTCTATTCATTTTTGGAGATAATTGTCTTCATAAAAATGCTATATTTGATGACTACTATTGAGTTTTGTTCTTCCATAATAGCTTATGTAATATTCATACGGTACTAGCACAAGTCAAAAAACTACATCTGTGAAAAAGCTATATCACCCCAAATCTTAAAATGTTTACTATTTGACTCTTATAAAAAACTCTGCTGCCTCTACTCTAGCTAAATGAACCTTTGGAGAGCAGTGATTCTGATTGTTTTAATGCCTTTCCTATTAGGTAAATAATATGTCATTTTGAGTCAGTTCTGATTGATTGATTTTTCTTGGCATTACAAGATGTATTTCTATGCTTCCTTGTGTCTGGAGAATTTTTTATTGAATATTATACAGTGTGATTTTTACCTTGTGACACATAAGATTTTTTATTTGCTTTTAAAAATATTCATTATATTCCTGTTATGGAACATGGTTAGACAACTCAGAAAAAGTTTGTTTTATCCTGTACTTTTAAGCTTTATTTTTCATATTTTGATGAGAGTAGAGCTTTGTGTATATTAGGGTAAATTTTCACATGCAAAAAATCGATGCAAGAATTTTATATTCTAACCAATGTACCCTGGATTGTGCTATTTTCTCATTTTTCTTTTGATAATATGCAATTCTCTGAGATTGAGGAAATGTAATTTTCTTCCTATTCATGTTCTTTCTTTGGAATAAGGTGATTTTTTTTCATGCCTATATTATACAACAAATACACAAAAAAATGCTCACCATTGCTAGCAATCAGAGAAATGCAAATTAAAACTACTCTAAAATACCATCTCACTCTAGTAAGAATAGCAGTCATTATGAAGTCAAACAACAACAAGTGCTGGTGAGAATGTGAGAAAAAAGGTACACTTATACATTGCTGATTGGATTGCAAATTGGTGCAGCCAATTTGGAAAGCAGTATGGAGGTTCCTTGGAAAACTTGGAATGGAACCATCATTTGACCCAGCTATTCCTCTTCTTGGACTATACTCAAGACCTAAAAAATGGCATACTACAGGGACACAGCCATATCAATGTTTATAGCAGCACAATTCACAATAGCTAGACTGTGGAGCCAACCTAGATGCCCTTCAAAAGATGAATGGACAAAAAAAATGTGGCATTTATACACAATGGAATATTACTCAGCACTAAAATATAGCAAGATCATAGCATTTGCAGGGAAATGGATGGCATTAGAGCAGATTATGCTAAGTGAAGTTAGCCAATCCCCCAAAAATGCTGAATGTTTTCTCTGATACAAGGGAGGTGACTCAAAATGGGTTAGGGAGGAAGAGCATGAGAAGAAAATTACCCCTATATAGGGAAGAGAGGTGGGAGGGAAAAGGAGGGAGAAGGGGAATTGCATGGAAGAGGGAAGGAGACCCCCTTTGTTATACAGAATACAGGTATGACGATATGGGGGAAAAAAAGAAGTGGGTAACATTATATTGGGTAGAGAGAAGTGATGGGAGGGAAGGTGAGGGGAAGGGGAAAATGGAAGGACAGCAGAATAAAATAGACATTATTTTTGCTGTGTGTATATATGTGACTGCATGACCAATGTGATTCTGCAAACTGTACACTCAGAAAAATGAGAAATTATATCCCATCTAATTCAAATGTATGATATGTCAAGATCATTGTACTTTAATGTGTAACTAATTAAAACAAATTTTTTAAAAAAAGATTTAACTGAATATCCAGGCATGGCCCCTCTACACATCCTGAAAACCCTCTCTATTAACTCACACTTGTTTTTTCTTAATCTGCCCTGAAAACTCTAATCACCTTCAGTAACTTGAACTCCTAGCTCAGGGTCACTGCTGAACTCCTGTTCATCCTGCTTGGACTGTGGATTATGGATTTCTTCCAGGAAATTATTTAAGCTAATATATGATTCTCATTTGTTTGACATCTTTAATAGATCTCTGTCATTTATAGCTTCATGTATAATGCCATGAATGATATGTTTCCATATTTACTATCTTATTTCTGATCATTTCAACTGTGAAGAAAATATGATACACTCTATTTTCAATGGAAATGATGGTAGTGTAAATGAATGAGAAGAGAAACCTCCATACCAAGAGCCCCACAAACCCTATAAAACAGATTATTGATCCAAAAATAATATCTAGCCAAATTAGATTATTAACAAAACTGTGAAAACTTTTAGTCATTTCCATTTTTTACATTTTATTAGGAAAAAAAAACTACCATCAACCCCTTATACCTCTTTCAAAAGCAAGTCATATTTTTATGGCAATTGTAATCTGCAAAGTTTCTCTTTTACAGATAACATTGCTACCAACCTCTGAAATTTTATACAAATTTACCTTTTATATTATTTCAAAGGCAATGAAGAAAAAAGCAAGATGATTACATTGATATCATACATTTATGTATTTTCATTAAAGCATGAATAACATTTAAAAAATATCAGTAACTAAAATTGTTAATAATGTAAAGATTTTTCCAAGAATCTGTAAAAATGTTAATGGTCTGTTTTATGTATTTTAAAAGCTAATAAACTAACTAATTTTTTTCAATATGAAAATTATTGATCTTTAGAAATGTTATTATTTTCATGAGAACACCAATTCTAATTGAAATATAGATAGAATCTCATAGTTAATATTTGCCAAATCTTAAGAAGTTTGAAAAGCCACATTAGAGATAATATTCATGAGAAAAATTCTAGATTTCAAAACTACTCATATAAAATTTTGTTTTCCTTTATAAAATGATTGCAGATATTTCTTATCTAGGAAAAATAGAATTTAATATTTTTTATGGTTTTCTCATTGTAAACTTCACTATAAACATTGTATCTATAACAAACATTAAAATTCCCTCATGATTTTTAAAAATAACCATTAAATATCTACATGGTGATACACACCTGTTGTCTCTGTGACTTGGGAAGATCACCAGTTCAAGAAAAACCTTGGCTGTTAGTGAAAGCCTCTCTCAAAATAAAATATAAAAAGGGATTGGGGATGTAGCTTAGTGGCAGAGCATCCAAGGATTCAATTCCCAGTACCCCCTCAAAAAAATGTTGCTTTTACTTTTAATATGACCATAAGGAGATATTTTTAAATATTAGAATCTACTAATTATACTAATCTAATAATTATCATTATTTTTTTACTAAAATACAAGTGATTTAAATACAAATACATATAGAATATTTCAGTTGAGTTTATTCTATATAAAAGTAATTATCACCTAAGAAAATCTATTAAATTACTACCACAGATTATTTTACAGAAATCACTCATTACATGTTATAAAAAGGAAATGTTGAAGAAAAAATTATTTCATGCATTTCTTACCAAAAGGTACATAATCTTACATTTCTTTCACTTGTGAGTGAAGGGTTGAACATAAAAGTCTATAAAAGAACTGTTTTTCAGTCATGAATTTTTCATTTTTAGAAAGACAGTTTGGATATGACACTACATCTAGAACTTTTTTCTGTAAAATATTAAATTGGTTGTAACTAGAAAGCATGTGAAAGATACAGGCTGTTACTCCTTCAGATGCCACTAGAGTGGTGTAAAAGAGAACTTTCCATAGGCTTTCCTTAGGCTCCTGAAACACAGTGACTCGTCTATCTTTATTTATTTTGAAAGTAAGTTGAGAACAACTCCCACAAGTTTGGGAGTTGTGGGAGCTCATTTTCTGATGTGAGTCCTTATTGTAGTTCCCATTTGAGCCTTAACTAGTAGATTCAAAACTAGGAGTGATATGATAGTGATAATAAAGAAGCAGAACTCGACTTATTTCAATTATTTCATTCTGTAGGATTACTTAGAGATTTTCTTCAATTAAAAACTAACAAGAGTGAAATGGAGTATGAAAAAAATAATCTTTTTATTTGATAAATTGCAAATTATAGTTCATTTATGAAATGTTTTACTAAAATCAAATTATGTATCTGAATTTTATTTTTTAAAAGTTTAGTTACTTTAAAAATGAATAAATCATAAAATGGGTTATTATTCCTGATTTTTTAAAAAAAGCATTCTTGAAAATAATTTTGTTTGTGGGTGGTGAAGGTCAAAAAAAAAAAAAAAAGATGTACTCTGAGAGTCAAATGCCCTAGAAACAGCCCTGTATCTGTCCATTAAAAATTTGTGTATCTTAGATTTCTGAGACATGTGATTTTCTTATTTCATACTACACAAATTTTATGGTAACCACCTTCTTCAGTCTCTGTCATGCAATTACTAAACTTACTGATCAAGATCCACTCTCCTACTTATCAAATCCACCTATGTCTCTCCAGCCTCACTGCCTTGTCAGAAGTTAAGCCATCACCATAAGTTCTCTAGCTGACCTTCCTAAAACTTCCTTTTCATGCCTGTTTTCAGTTTTCTGCACACTTTCAGAATGTTTGCTCTAAAATTCAAACATTATTCTACTTTCCATTTTCTTCAAGAGATAATCAACATTTCTTAATATATCATCAATGTCCAAAAATGAACTCATGCAGTCTTTCTGCCCCTTTGCTCACCACTTGTACAAGATTCAAGCCACATGGGACTATGCTCAGCTGCTTGAACAGTCAATATTTTCATTATGCTCTGTTTGTTTTAAACTCTGTCATTGATCCTTCCTTTCATTTGGATAACCTTTTTTTTTAATCCTTTAGTTTTCACCTTACACATTACTTCTTTTAAGAGATTTTTCTAAATCCTTAGAGCAATCATCTTCTATTCCTAAATTCAATGCTTTTAGGACTCTGTACTTTCCCTGTAACATCTACCTTCACAATAGATAGTTAATTTTCCTGTTAACCTTTGTGTGCAGATTGCATAGGAATGCTATTTTACATTTTTAAGAAAATCTTTATATGAATGACATTTAAAATTAATACTCAAAATGAATGGAGATGTTTTGGAAACTAAAGGACATAAAAAAATGATAATAGATTTGGCAATAGGAATAAGAGCAAGAAATGAAACCACTATAATAACATGTAAAGTAATCATGACCATGGATCATTTAGAAAAATTCTTGCACACATAAATAATGAGACATAAATAAGGATATATGGTGAGGGTTGCTTTTAAGAGGGAATAATTGGAATTGATCCACACATTTTATGATATAAATTGGAGAAAATAACTTTTGATCTTTTCTTGCAATGAAATATGAAATAATAGTGGGAAATGAATGTTTTAATCAGCATTTTCAGTGCTGTGACTAAAAGACCGGGCCAGAACAGGTGTACAGGAAGACATATTTATTTGAAAGCTCATAGTTTCAGAGGTCTCAATCCATAGATAGCAATCTGTATTTCTCAGGGCTCAAGGTGAGGTAGTACATCATGGCGGAATACTGTGGTAGAGGGATCTGGGTCACATGATGATTGAGAAACAGACAGAGACAAAAACTTCACTCAGCAGGTAAAAATATATACCCCATAGCCATGCACCCAATGAACCACATCCTCCATCCACACCCCACCTGCCTCTAGTCATCACCCAGTTAATTCCATCAGGGGTTAATGTACTGAGGTTAAAGCTATAACCCAATCATTTATCTTCCAAACCATTTCATATCGTCTCACACATGAGCTTTTGGGGGACACCCCACATTCAAACCATAACAGTTGAATAAACTAAAATTGCCTGTATCAAAGACATAACCTAGAATAATTATATTATCTGTGAAGAAAATTAAATAAAAAGTCATTAATATATGTACTGTACTGGCACATAACTTTCTAAGGAATATATATGGCCTTTGTTAAGAGGAGAAGGAGTTTGGGATCAGGATTTAAATTTTACATAACACTTTATTAACTAAAAAAACTAAACTAATAAGGCAAAAACATACATTTCTTGAGTGGTGTATGCCTTTATTTCTGAACATTTAAAACTTTTACTATATAAAAAATTAAAAATAAAATGAACTTTTGTTTTAATTAACTTTACTACATAACAATCCACATTGAAATTGGAAGCAATATTGATTTATTATTTTTTACAAGTCAGTGAGATTTGAGGACACCTCCTGTGTTGATCTTATATTCTCACTAACAGAGACTGAAGAATGGATTTGTCTTGGAAACCTAGGAAAGTTGGCTTCTTTCTCTCCCAGCATTTCTTTCAATAGGTTTCCCATCATGGTAATATCAGGAAGCACTCCCAGACGGCAAAGCAGAAGCTGGAAGCCTTGGGTTCAAATTTATTTTAGGTCTCAATCCATAGATAGCAGTCTGTAATTCTCAGCCACATTTTGTGGATGAACACAAGTTGTAAGACAAGCTGAGATGTAAAGGTTGTGAAAATTGCAGAAAAGTCACATTGTAAACCGGCACAAAAGGGTAGGATAGAAAAAAATGTGGTACCATATTGGGTGCTAATTTCCATATTTTCCAAGTTACCATAGTTTCTTTACTGATAATGACTAAGGTAGAGACTAATATTTCTAGATTTATGTTGGTCAAAATTCTATGGATGTTACATAATTTAAATTTTTTCTAGTCCCCTTTCTTTCCTACAAATACCAATATCATGCTACCAAAGTATTCATTTTCACTTAAAAACTAGTTTCTAATATATTCTTTAACTAAATATTTTGTCTACAATTTTACAAAGATGTCTAAATATCCACTGGAAATTTGTGTTCCTTTTTCATAGTGATCAGCTGTTGAAAAACACTATTTGGACAGAGGCTACATTTCCTTTTTGCACCTAGGTAAGTTGATGGCATTGAATTTTGTCTGATGGAAAACAAGTGAAAGAGATGAATGTTCCTTCTAGACCTGGCACATAAAGACCATCTTGGGATCTTCCATGGTAATATTTTCTCCTACCAGTAGGCAGTTTATGGGCATCAGAAAGGTGAATTTGGGAGACATTTGTCAAAAATCTCTATTATCCTGATTCCATGAATAAGTAGATTAAGCCTTTTGGAGTTGCCATCCCCAGTAAACTCATATATATAGGAAAAATCAAAGACTTCTTTTTCCTTAGTACAAAGATTCCTGGGGTTGCCATTATTTCAGCTAAGATTTAACTTAACTATAAATGTCTTTATTCTCTTCAAAAAAATGTGAATGATATTTAAGTGGACATGTGGAAAGTGTGGTTATCATATCACATGCACTTCATTTATATGTGTAAGAAATATAGTAGAGCATAATATAGGTAATAAATACATAAATAATAAAAAATGGTATTATAAATATTATTCTCAATCCAAAAATGTTGATAAATTATTTTATAATATTGAAGAGTAATAAAAAATTGAAATATTTTTAGTGATTTTCAAGAGGAAAGAGAAGTACCACATTTGAGTAATTGGACTCTAACAAAGAAGGCATTCCTGCTAATAACTAGGATCAAATGAATAAGTCATGATTTATAGAGTGTTTATTCTTCAGGGAGTGATGTATTTTAAAATGGAAAACTACCAATGTCCATCATGAAACAGGTGTCTAAAATAGTGTCTGATACTGAATATGAAATTATCACAAATATAGAAATATAATTTGCATTTATTGCACATATAGAAAATTAAATCAGAATGCTATTCTATAGTTAGTTATGGGTAATGAATTGAATAAATATTAGAATTCAAAACACAGTGATGGACAAATATTAGGTGCTAGCCAGAAAGATAATATTAGAGAGGAAAACATATCAATTATAGAGTATGCCAAGTAGTGAACACTTGAACCACATTCCTAAATGAAAACTGTTATATTAAGAAGATATATAGTCATTATATTAATTAAACTTAAAGAAGGTACAATATAAACAAGGTAAAATTTCCTTCAATGACTATATTTTCATTTCTCACAAAATAGGATCTTCAAAGTATTATATTAAATATGAACTGACATTTTTTTTCTTTCTATTTGGTCTTAAAATTTATATTATATTCCTGGAAGACATATACTGTTTTGTAAAACTCAACTTGGTATAGATCTCCTGTAAAATTCAGATAAACAAGAAAGAAAAAATTGAACAAAAAATACTTTAACAGTAGAATAGTTGAAATATTTTCATAAAATACTCATCTTTGAGATATGGGTAATACCATGTCACAAATTATGCAAATTATAGTCATATATTTTCCAATTTTCTACAGAAGTACCTATGTTATAGTCAAAAGTATATGATGAAAAGCAATGTAACTAAAAGGTAATATAGATAATTAAGTCATGAACTTATTCTTAGTGAAATTGGTCCTAATTAATGAGATTTTACTGTAGATTATTTAGGACATAATGATAACTATTACCTGTGAGAATTATTGAATTGGTTGACTGATTAAAAAAAAAACTCTATTTTAGATAATTGTGTTAAATCTTCAAACAATGACATGATCCTTTCTCATGTAGATTTTATTAGTTATTTTAAAGATTAATTAATTGAAAAATACTTAAAAAGGCAGAACAGAATGTTTAGCTGTGTGATATATAAAATAAGATTAATAATCCTTTGCAATAAAATATATATTGAAAATTTTAGGAAATTCTGTATAAATGAACAATAAAAACTTTTTTGAACTATATTGATTGAGAGAGCTTTATAGGTAGGATAATTCTTGAATTCAGATTTGATTTCTAGAGAAGAAATCATAAAGGAAACATGAGGATCATAGTTCAATAATGATTCAGCATGATGTTCCTCTCATATTTTGTTGGTGGGAATACAAATTGTTACAAGTATTTGGCAAACAATTTAAAAATATCTCTTAATATTTTAAAAACTTCATGTCCCATGATCTGGTAACTCAATTCTATGAAAAAAAATCAACAAGGAAAAAAGCGGAAACTAGTGAGTAACAATCTAGTAAAAGTTTCTAGCTACAACTGAGACAAAATATGATATTTTCATTGCCTAAACATCTTTTGTCCTAATTTCCCTCATTAAAAAAAAAAAGAAGGGCTAGGGAAGACAATCACATTCACATTCCGATTGCACAAGGAGGGCATATGGTGAAGGAACTAAAGGTACACATAAGCCTAAGGAACATGTCTTACCTGCTCTCTACGTATAGTTGACCACCAGAAAAAAAAAAAAAGTTGGCTGGGTTCTGGATAAAAGATGTCTTTAGGCACAAGGATTTCACTGCATATGAAAAGTGACTGGTGATAATTTAAGAGAGAAAAAAAATAAAATGGCTAACTGTGTGAGGGGGTTAATCTAGCATTCAACTGAGGGGTACATATGAGGTCTTCCAGAACATAGCATATAAAATATTGTGATGATGACCTCCGTTGTGCATAAGGATTAGAATACTGTTATATCTACAGTGTTATTACTTTTGAAAAATAATAAGGAAGAATTCTATTTTAATTGGAAGATTAATAATTATACAGTTTGTTGGGAAAGAAGTTTTAACAAAATACCTGTGATAAGTCAAAACAGTTATCTCAAAGGGTCAGTTAATAAATTCCATGTCATGCAGTATCTTAACTAATTTTGTGTGTCTTTTAAGTTTCATTACTTTTAAAAGTCCGATATGTATAATTTTAAATGTCTCTAGGCAATCAAGTAAATATAATGCTTATGATGTTAATATTTGAAAAATAACATGTTGTATAAATCACATTATGCTTTCAATAATCAATAATTTTGAAATTCATATATTTTATGTAGACTATAAACAGTACAATCTTGAACTTCCTAGGAAGTCTTATCAATCTTAATTATTTATAAAATGCATCTCAGGATGAATACTTCAGTATAATATTGGCAAAATATTGATATGTTATTATTGTCATAGTTGAGTCCATGATGAGGTATGGATTTATTGTAGGTTGCTAATATTACAGTTTCTTTCAGCTAGCATTTTAGTTAATACACTGGCATGTTTCTGAAATCTCAGTAATATTATTCAAAATATTGTGAAACAAGAACAAAGATAACAATAATTGGCTATCTAGAGAAAATTATTCCATACTATGTGTACAGATTGGTCACTCAGAAAAAAAATAAAACTTAGGCAGGGATGTTATCTAACTAAGACCATGATCTTTCATCTTTCATGTTTTCTTATCATCCATTGTATGGTTTATTATTAGTTTCATGATCAAATAAAGTAGTTTTGATCTATAAGTTCTTGTTTTCAAACTTTCTTCAAAGTTTGGAAGCAGCCAAAAAACAATTTATTTCCTTATTTATTTATAAGATAATTTTAACTTGTATTACATATAAACATATAAGTATACGTATCAATAGGATGTCATGTAATATTTAATACAGATATATATTCTGTAATGTTCAAACAGGTCAATATATTTATCTCTCCATTTATCATGTCTTTATGATTCTTTATGATGAAAATGTTTAAATTCATTTCATCTAGTTTTTTAAAATGTACATTATATTTTATTTTGTCTATAGACATTCTGGTGTGCACTAGTACACCAGAGTTTCTTGCTCCTGTCTACTGATTACTTAACACCTACTGATTGGCCTTTTCCCATGCCTCACCCATCACCTGCTACTTTATCTGGGCTCTGATATCCACCATTTTGCTCTCAACTTCCATGTCATCAGCGTTTTTAAATTTAAACATATGAGCGAGTTCATTCAGCATTTGTCCTTCTGTGCCAGACTTAAGTCACATAAAAAAATGATTTTCAGTTCCATCCATGTTGACATAGATGGCAGTATTCCATTTTTTTATGGTTGAATAGTATTCTCTTATATATATTTACACATTCTATTAATACATTCTTCAGTTGATGGGTACTAGGTTGTTTCCATTTCTCAAATATTGTAAATATTGTAGCAATGAACATGGATATCTCTGACACACTGATTTAATATTCTTTGAATTATGCCTGGTGACAGAAGTGCTGGATCATATGGTAATTCTATTTTTAATTTTTTGACTTTACTAATTTACATTTCCATCAACTTTTCAAACGTTTCCCTTTTCTCCATATCCTAACCATTGTTATCTGTATTCTGTATTTTTTTAAATTGCAAGTTTATTTATTAAAATTGATTAATCAAATGAATTTCTATAAAGCCCAAATAAATTTTTTTTTACTTTTTTCTTTCCTCTCAAATGTTTGAAAAACTCAATTGAAGTGATTGTAACTTTAACAAAGTCAGATTGCTGGAACCTAATTATTGATTATCAGCTCAACATTACATCTCTTTCCTTTCATATATGGAGGAAATAAGCCTGGAAACTTCATTTATCAGAATTTCTTTCTCACTTAGATTCTGATAATGAAAAAAAAAAATTACTTGTTATTCCGCAAGTGGAAAAGGAAATTTTGGTTCTAGTGGTAGCAGTTGCTAAAAGGCTATAGACAGGAAATTTTCAGAAACTTTTAGAAAAACTCATGTTATCTATTGACACCATCCATGAAAGCTTCCTTGAGAATCCTACACCTGCTGATTGAACAAGTTATATTTTGTTGGTGTTTCATGGTTGTGGTGATCTCCTGCTTTCTATATTTTCTTGCTTTATTCTTTGACCATTTACAGTGACTGTTTTTTTCTTGTCAGAATCTTGATTAATCAGTTATGATTCATAGTAATTTATATCTGAATTTTGCTACCAATCAAGCATAATATATCACTTAAATGCAATTATTTTTTATCTCTTAAGATCAAATGACAGACACCAATGATAAAGTGCAATATGTTTATTAGTAGATTACTGAAGAATTTACAGTTCCAAATTTCAGTAGTCATGAGGAAGTTTTGCAGTGTTAATTAAGATTATTCTAATTTGAAAAACTGAGCGTGAATATTTTTTCAAACATGAAATGAAAAATATTTCTTGTTGGACCATGCATTTTCTGCAGTAAAGAAATATGTAGTTTAACATTGCTCTACAGTTGATATTTCTACAAAATATGTTTTAATATAAGAGTGCAAAGTATAATATGTACTCTTTATAGATTTGTAAACTGAAGAGAAGTCCATGAGAAAATAAAAATATGATATATGATATCATGTGTGAGCTGTAGGGTGAAGTGCTGCTGAAAAAGAAATTTATGAAGGACACTTGCAAAATTTACCTTTCTATCCATACACACATATTTTACCTTATTTTGATTTGGGGTATATGTGGCAAGATAACACCAGGAATGTTTTCATGCTGTTAAATTTTCTGAAATAACAGCATTTTTAGTAAATAAAAGTTCCAATAATTAGTGTAGATTTTGTTTTATCCATCACTTGATTTCCAAATATTAGATTTCCCCAAATTTCTTATTTTTTTAACAAAAACTTACAAACTGTTATAACAAATGAGAAAGAAAAAAACACAACAAAACACATAAGAACATTTTTCTGCATATTTTGGATAATATTCTCTAGAAAGAAATTCTAAAAAGCCTCTGTGAGAATATATAAATAACTTATAGATTCTTTGCTTTCCCAGATTTTTCTGAAAAAATTTGTACTGGAAGCTGGTTTTGTGGCTGAGTGGTAGAGCACTTGCCAAAGGTGTTAGGCACTGGGTTTAATCCTCAGCACCACATAATACTAAACAAATAAAATAAAATTACTATGTCCATCTACAAATAAAAATATTTTTAAAAAAAAGTGACAGAGCAATTATGCAAAAAAATGTAGTCATCTAATTCCAAAACTAATAATATTTAGAATAAATAGTAGAGTTATGAAAAAAATTGTACTGACTACAGTATAACATGAGAGAGATGTATACATACACATATAGCACAAATATCTGAAAGACTCATATGTATAAATAAATAAATATGCAAACACACATGTACATACATATGCATAAGCACGTATTAGGATTTGTATATAATTGTAAGATTTTCATTTGTAAATATTAGCCAATATAATAAATAACTATTGCTTTATCATACGTAATATTTAACTTAAAAATATGTGATCAATTTTTAAATGTACAATATAGGTTTTTTAATGTTTAGGATTCCTGTAAATGTATTTTGATAATTTAAAATTACATTAGTTATTTTGAATTTCACCATATAAATTAGAATTAGTACATTTTTTTTCATTTACTTGGTAGGTTATTTCTTATTGCAGCTAATAAATTGCACAAAATTTTAAAATAAAATAAATACTTAAACATTAAATTCGAAAATATTCATGTCTCTCTCATTATTAAAAAAGCAAATTTAACTTTTTTCATCTCAGAAAATTCACTTGAAATAATCACCTCTGAATACTGCCCTAATTTTTTATACTCTGTTAACAATTTATTTATAAATAATAATGTATAATATAAAAATCACTTATAAATTATAAGCAATTTTATATATTAACAAAATTTTTATACATTAAAATCTTACATAACAAAAAATTTATATATTAACAAACATGTTCAACTTTTGATAAAAAACTAGAAATATATGTATATTATATGTATAATATGTATTTACATATATAAAATGTTAAGAACACATCTTGCACATTTTAATGAGTTTAAAATGACATTTTTGGCATTTTCTGTACATTATTTAATATTTCTAAATGTAAGTGTGGCTTGTTCATGTATCTACAGGATTCCACTGTAAGATATGACATTAATACACTATTATACCATTGATGTGCCTATGGCTATAAGTTATATATAATATTATAAGCAAAGTTATGTTGAAAAAACCCTTCCATGTGACTTGTTAAGAATATGTGGGAGGGGAGGGGAGGGGGGAGGGGGGATAGTAGAGGATAGAAAAGGCAGCAGAATACAACAGACACCAGAATGGCAATATGTAAATCGATGGTTGTGCAACTGATGTGATTCTGCAATCTGTATATGGGGTAAAAATGGGAGTTCATATCCCACTTGAATCAAAGTGTGAAATATGATATATCAAGAACTATGTAATGTTTTGAACAACCTACAATAGAAATTAATTTTAAAAAAAATAATATGTGGGATACTAACACATAATATGGGAGAGAGAGGGAAAAATAAAAGTTCATTGGATTAGACAAATGGGAATAAAAGAAAGGGAGAAGGGATGGAAATGGAAAGACAATAGAATGAAAAGAATATAACTTTATTATATTCATATATGACTATACCACCAGTGAAACTCTACATCATGTGCAACCATAAGAGTGGGATTCTAATTAGAATAAGCTATACTCCATGTATATATAATATGTCAAAATATATTCTAATGTCATGTATATCTAAAAAGAACAAATAAAAGTTATTAAAAAAAGAATATGTGGGAAAGATTGATTAATATAAATCTGTAGCAAAAAATTATTGAAACATATACAAAACTTTTGCTATCCACTTTGGTCCAAGTTTTACTTAATCCAGCTTTTGACAGTTGTGTCTCTCACATTATGGCCTGGACAAACATTACTGACAATATCAGGATGACTTGGAAACCCACACTAGAATTCTGGTTCATGTGCAAATCTGGACATGGAAGGGATTTAAGCAGGAGGATGAAACTCTGTTTAGTAAATAAATATTTGATTAGGGAAAGAGAAAGCTACTGAGGGATAAGGAAATAAAGGGGAGTGTAAAACAGGGAGAATACAATCAAGGAACATGCATATTATGATATGCATGCATGGAAATAAAATAATAAAACTCTCTAATTTATGCAATTAGTAAAATTGAATAATTATAATATTGAATAAATACATAAATAATGCATATTAGTAACTAATGGATGAATGCACATATGATAAATATATGACAATAAATATATATAAGTATATATTTTTGAATTTTAATGGTGAATAAATATACATACATTTATTGTTTACTATTTGTTTATTACTAATATGTCTCTATTGATAATAACAGTTACCCATTACTAATATTTATTATTAGTAATATTTATTTGTTACTTGTTTTCACTTTTATTCATAATAATATGGATTATTTATTTATAAAACTGTATGCTCATTTATATATTTATTGTTATTTTTCAATTCATCAATATACATTTGTTATAAATTTGTTTTTATATATTTATTCATTCTTATAATTACTCAATTATATATGTTTGTTTATAAATATTGGGCAGACAATCTTCAATGTATATAAAGGCTCAGCTGGATCCATCTCTAGCATCAAAATATAGTGTGTACCTCATCAAACCACAGTTAGATTATGTTTTTTTACACATTATACTCTCCACAGTGTCCAGCTCCTGCTACCTGGGATAACTTCCCCAATCTCTTGACCCAGTTCTGTTGCACAGTGCAAACTCAGACCACAATTCTTAGTTATACTTGACCTAACACACAATCTAAGAATGGCCTTCTGAACCTGATAATTAATCAACTATTCAGATGACAATAGGAACTTATTCCTTGTCTTTATTTTGAAAGTGTTCCTTTTCCATAAATATTATCCATTAGTTTTGCCTCTCTTAAGAATTCCTCAAATGCTTGATGAATTGATTGGAAAAAGCATCTTTTTATCACTACTTTTTAAAAAAGTATTTACATAGTTTGTAGATACTCAAAAAATTGTAAGAACTCAGTTTTCATTTTCATCCAAACCCAAATAACTTCAGTCAAATATTATATGATTATACATTGCCAACACTTTTGAATATCCACTTAAAATGATTTTGAATACCAAAGATAGCTAGTTCCGGTTCTCTAGGTATTTGTATTTTGATTTTCATTTTTATTTAATATAACATATTTGAATTAAATATTCCATTTCTATCTTATCTCAGAGTCATTACCTTATAAAACTGATTTGTTGATTTAAAGTATCCACATTAACAATTTTCTATGGATGTATTCTCTCTGTTTAGTTAATACTACTGTCAATTTTAACTGAAAATATTAGTTGTTTCAAGTCACATCTTTGTAAAAACAAGCCTGTGTTAATTGAATTTAGTAAATACACACACTTAAGATGCAATTTCAAATAAACTTCATTTTTTCCAATTTCATCATATACTCTACTACAGAGAATCATACCAAAACAAGAAGTGTCATATGGGTGGGTCAATAACAATATAATCACGAGAGCTTTAAGAACATACTTGTATTTTTGGTTTATGTGTAGATATTAAATTACTTGTGTTTTGATTAGTTTAAAACTATTATTAAGATACACCTAAACTCCTTATTAAATTTAATAAACTCTGATTTAGAAAGATTGAAAAAATAAACGTACTTAAACTCAATGTATCATCAGGAATATCAATTATCAAAGTATCATAGTTAGGTTGTATTTTAATATGGTAAGTCCAGTTGTCTACTATTTTCTCTATTTAATAATTAGAAAAAATTAGTTTTGATAATCTTATAAAAATGTATTTTCCTTAATTTAAAGTCATTCTACAGAATATTATTTTAATTTTACCTACTGACCTCTTTACTCAAAGAAAATTAAAATAATTACATTCATAAAACATTTACCACATAAACAGCTATAAAATGTAAAATAAAAATCATGCATTCTTTGACAAAACTTATAATGATAACATATTTTATCTAAAGTTTTTCCTCTTAATTTTGGAATTTGCATAAATTTTTATTCTTATTCTGTAATTTATTAACACATCTTATATTATTTAATTAAAAATTACTATTGTCACAAAAAGCTATAAAGTTTTCTGTGGGATCTAACAGTAATCTGATATACATTTAGTTCTGTAATTACTTACTATCTTCTAAAATATAACAAGAAACGTAATAAAATTTGAGAATTTGATAAAGACATATGTTTGTAATCAAAGCTGTCCCAAAGAAGGAGGTAACAGCATCCTTTAAATCTAAGGATAGAATGTTTTAGCCAGGCATGAAAGTGCTTGTCTATAATCCTATCAACTTGGAAGATCACAAGTTTAAAGCCAGTCTCAGCAACTTAGTTATTCCCTAAGCAACTTACTGAGACCCTGACTCTAAACAAACAAACAAACAAACAAACAAACAAAACAAAACAAAAAACAAAAACAAAAAACTAAAAATGGCTGGACATAGTTCAATTCCAGGTACAAAAAAAAAGAGAGAAAATATTTTAAGATACCAACCTATAAGTTTTGGAAGGGCTGTACTAAACATTTTTATATACTTAGAAAATAAATAAATACTGATGTTACATAGTTCTAAATGATCTGACTATTTTATGTGTAAAGTAAAGAGCTTTTATTGTAGAAGTAAAACTGTTAACCACAATGTAGGTTTCTATGATCTTGGAAAATGATGGTGCCAACTGCAGCAGATAATTTCAAGTAATATCTGTATAAAAGCTCCTGTCATTCTAATGCACATAATATTGACAAAGGAGGAATGTTACATTATCTGCTTGCCTAGGAAGATTTAGTAGCATTTCATTACCAGATGGAATGATATATTTGGAACTGAACATGGACAGGGCCATTGGGCTAAAGTTAGATGTTTGATGAAGGAGTGGCAGTATTTACAAAATGAGATCAGTAGAATGTCTCCTCAACAAAAGAAAAACTTAATTATTAAAAATTATTTTAAAAGCCAAAATAAAAAAAAATTACCATCTCCAAGGACGGTCCAAGGTACGTATAGCAAAAGAAGAAATACTTGCTCAATGATAATTTGGTAAGTCTCCAAAGGCACAGGCCATCAAAGCAAAAATTAGCAAAGAAAGCAAAAAGTGGGAATATATCACACTAATAAACTTTTGCACAGCAAAGGGAAAAATAAATAGAGTGAAAAGACAACCTACAGAATGGGTTGTAAATAGAAATTTTGTAAACTGTTTCAATGACAAAAATTTATATTTAGATGTATAGCAAACTAAAAAACTCAATAACAAAAATATAATCTAATATAAAATGGGCAAATTGCATGAATAGACATTTCTCAAAAGAGGAATTACAAACTGGAAAAAAAAAAACTTGTAAAAATGTTCAACATCATTAACCATCAGGGAAATGTAAGCAAAACCACAATGAGATACTAAACTATTATCTTACCCCAGTTAGAATTGCTATTACCAAAAATCCAAAAAATAAAAATAAAATGCTGGTGAGAATGTGTAAAAAAGGGAATTCTTAGACACTTTTAGTAAAAATAAAAATTACTATAGCCATATGGAGAACTAAAAGGATATATATCATATAATATAGATTCATAATTTGAATATATATCCAAAGATTTGAAGTTGGCATATCAGAGAGTTTTCTGCATGCCAATATTTATTATTGTAATGTTCACATGGCTAAAATATAGAAGAAATGCTGCATATATACACAATGGAATACTATTCATTCACAAAAATAATAATATCCATTCACCTCCAGCAAAATTAATAGACCTGGAGGGCTTTGTGTGAAGAAAAGTGAGTCAGACACAGAAAAACAAATAATTTATGTTCTGTCTCATATGTGGGAGCTGAAAAATGTGGTCTGAATATGGCTATTCAGTGACTACCAGAAGATTGGAGGTGGGCAGGAGAAAAGTGATAGAAGGGATTTGGATAGTAGGTACCAAAACATAGCTAGAACTAAGATGTTCTAGTATTTTACAGCACTGGTGGGTGAATATAGTTCACAATAACTTATTGCATATTTTATGAAGATCTAGAAGAAAGCAGCTTGAGGGCTTCATTTAATGAGATGTGAAGGGAACATGGAATATACATACACTATGAGTCGGATAACTTTATATCAGAGAAAACATTTAGCATTTGATTTTTGGGGATTGGCTAACTTCACTTAACATTATCTTCTCCAACTCCATCTATTTACCTGCAAATGCCATGATCTTATTTGCTTTTATTGATGAGTAATATTCCATTGTGTAAAAATGCCACATTTTTTATCCATTCATCTACTGAAGGGCATCTAGGTTGGTTCCACAGTTTAGCTATTGTGAATTGTGCTGCTATAAACACTGATGTGGCTGTGTCCCTATAGTTCACTCTTTTGAAGTCCTTTGCATATAGACCAAGGAGAGGGATAGCTGGGTCAAATGGTAATTCCATTCCCAGATTTCCAAGGAATCTCCATACTGCTTTCCATATTGGCTGCACCAATTTGCAGTCCCACCAGCAATGTATGAGTGTACCTTTTTCCTCACATCCTTGCCAACACTTATTGTTGTTTGTTTTCATAATAGCTGCCATTCTGACAGGAGTGAGATTAAATCATAGAGTAGGTTTGATTTGCATTTCTCTAATTGCTAGAGATAATGAACATTTTTTATATATTTGTTGATTGATTGTATATCATCTTCTAAGAAGGGTCTGTTCATGTCCTTGGCCCATTTATTGATTGGGTTATTTGTTTTGTTTGTTTGTTTGTTTTTTTGGTGTTTAGCTTTTTGAGTTCTTTATATACCCTAGAGATTAGTGCTCTATTTGGTGTGTGAGGGGTAAAAAGTTGCTCCCAGGATATAGGCTTTCCATTCACCTCACAGATTGTTTATTTTGCTGAAAAGAAACTTTTCAGTTTGAATTCATCCCATTTATTGATTCTTAATTTTAATTCTTGTGCTATAGGAGTCTTATTAAGGCAATTGGGGCCTAATCCAACATGATGAAGATTAGGGCCTATTTTTTCTTCTATTAAATGCGGGGTCGGGCTCTAGTTTAATTCCGAGGTCCTTGATCAGCTTTGAACTTTGTGCATGGTGAGAGATAGAGGTTTAATTTCATTTTGCTGCATGTGAATTTCCAGTTTCCCCAGCACCATTTGTTGAAGAGGCAATCTTTTCTCTAATGTATGTTTTTGGCCCCTTTTTCTAATATAATTATAATTTTGTGGGTTGTTCTCTATGTCCTCTCTTCTGTACCATTGGTCTACCAGCCAGTTTTGGTGCCAATACCATGCTGTTTCTGTTACTATTGCTCTGTTGTATATTTTAATGTCTGGTATAGTGATGACACCTAGGAAAAACCAGGAACAACCATGCAATTTTACTAGATATGGAGAGTTGGTAGTTCTATTTATACTCACTCTTTCTGCTTCACTCTTCCTGATAAGGATTTCTTTAGCTGTTCTTGGTTTCTTATTATTCCAAATGAATTTCATGACTGCTTTTTCTATTTCTATGAGGAATGCCATTGGTATTCTAATTGGGATTGCATTAAATCTGATTTTAATAGGAATTTCTTTTTGTAGTAAGGTCATTTTGATAATGTTAATTCTGCCTATGTAAGAGCAAGGTAGATCTTTCTATCTTCTAAGGTCTTCTTTAATTTCTTTTTTTAAGATTCTGTAGTTTTCATTGTATAAAGTTTTCACCTCTTTCATGAAGTTCATTCCCAAGTATTTAATTTTTTGAGGCTATTGTAAATAGGGTAGCATTCCTCATTTCCTTTTCAGAGGATTTGTCACTGATATATGAAAATGACTTTGACTTATGGGTGCTAATTTTATATCCTACTACTTTGCTGAATTCATTCACTAGTTGTAGAAGTTTTCTAGTGGAACTTTGGGGGTTTTCTAGGTATAGAATTATATCATCAGCAAATAGTGCTAATTTAATTTTTTCTTTCCCTATATGTATCCCTTTAATTTCTTTTGTCTGTCTAATTGCTCTGGCCAGTGTTTCACAGACTATATTAAATAGAAATGGTGAAAGAGGGCATCCTTGTCTTGTTCCAGTTTTTAGAGGGAATGCCTTCAATTTTTCTTCATTTAGAATGATGTTGGCTGGGGCTTAGCATAGATAGCCTTTATGGTGTTGAGATATGTTCCTGTTATCCCTAGTTTGTCTTTAAAACTTATTTATCTTATAAATACAAGAGTACTGCCCCTTGGGCAGCAAATCCCATTTTATCCTTACGTTAGCCTCTGGAAACCAGCATTCTACTGTCTGTTTCCATGGGTTTCACTATTTCTATTCCATCATAGAAATAGAATCACTCAGCAACTTCCCCTCTTATTGTGTTTAGCATAATGTCTTCAAGGTTAAAATATGGGTGGTTATATGTTAAAGTTTTCTTCTTTTTAAAGGCTGCATTTTAACCCATTGTATGTATATTCCATATTCCCTTTATCTATGTGTCAATGTTTCCACATCTTTGCTAATGTGAATAATTTACAGTGAACATAGGAGTTTATATATCTCTTTGAGATCCTGATTTTTATTTTCTTGGAAAAATCCTCATGAGTAGAATTTCGAGG